>NC_056746.1:593023253-593210753 GCF_019279795.1 Protopterus annectens
ACTCCCTTCTCATTCCAGGTTAATTCCCATTCTACACACTGGAGACCCTCACTGACTCTCTCTAAGATGGGTGATCTTGATGAGTGGATGGTTTAATCAGGTATCACTCGTGTGTCCTGTGTCACTGTAGGACAGAGACAAAAAACTATAAAAAAAAAGCAAATTAATTTAATTTAAAAAAAAGCTATACTTTCACTCTGGCTAGCTAGGCTTATAAATGCCCTAGGGCAGATAGCCTAGTATGAACCTATGAACCTATGAACTTATAAAAGTATCCCACCATTTGTTTAACTGAGAGGTGAATTCTCAGTAGGGACAGTTAGCCAAAAGATGTATTTATTGGAGGTTGCTGCAGTCAGCCCTTGCCTTGCCCCAGGTGCACTGAGCTCAGAGTTGATTGCTACATCTGGGGAAGCAGTGGTGAAATGTGGGGGTATGGCAGGCTTGTTCCCACAGGAAAACCTGCAATTGTTTAGTAGTTCACTCACTCTGAGTCAGCATTCAGTAGGCAGACAATGAGCCAGTGATGGAATATGTGCAGAAGTGACTTACTGTCGGAGCTTAGAGGGTGCTGGTGAGAGGAGCTGTGCTCATTCAGGGGAAGGTGATGGTAAGAGGAATACTGCATTGTCTTGGTACCTTTCAGTATTTTCATACTGGTTAATCCCCCACTCAGGGCTCAAGACTTTCCCAGCAGGGCTAACCCTTGCATGGGTAGCCAACTTCATCTATGTTACAGAAAAGTAACTAAAGTATTGCATACCAGTAGCTTACAAGGATGTTATAACTCCTTTGTACTCAACCCTCATCAGACCACTAATAGAATACAACACTCCCTTTTGCATGTAGCTCACCTTCACCAACTGGAGAGACCACAGAGGTTTCTCAACAAGAAAATTCAGGGCCTCCAAAATATGACCTACATGGAAAGACTGAAATCTCTGTCACTATACTTGTATTCTACAGGCTGCCGAGAGACAACTTCTACCTGGACTACAGAGCCATCTCTGACCCTGCCCTAATGGAAATGCTGCACATTTGCAAATCGACCCTGCCCTAATGGAAATGCTGCACATTTGCAAATCAAATAGGTCAAGAGTCACTTGCTCCAGGGATCTCAGCCTAGCCTGTGACATAAACAGAACATGCTGGAGAGAGAGCTGTATCTCCCTGAGATTGCTGCTCCTCTGAAATAAACTCCCAGTTCATGTGAAGCAGAGCTCAATGACACTCTTCAAACACAACCTAGACAATTGGATGGGAGACTGTAAATTCACCCCAGAGGTGACAGCTATGTTCCGCATGGACAGGGGCAGTCAGTGATGATCATAGACTCATTCTGCAGATAATGACCATCTAACCAAGGTCAGTTAGGGCACACTGATATAACATGGCTAGGCTTGTAAAGGTCTTGGGGCCATTAGCCTAGTAACCTTCTGTGAATCTATGAATAAATGTTAACAGCATTAAAAAGCAAAACAGAATATTTAATGGTGTTGAAATGGTGTCAAGCTCAAAAGCTGAAATTATATATTTAGAAGATACTATATTTTTAGACAGGGGGATAAAGCAACCAGATGGAAAAGTTCTGTGGGTGGGGGTGAGTGAAAATGGTGTGGTGTTTTATAACTGAGCTCTGTATAGGCATAGGAATATTGTTTAAGAATCAACATCAGATGTTTAAAAGAGGTATGGGGAAGGAGAGAAATGTATTTCTCTGACTATGAGGCTATATGGGTTGTGTTAGGAGATGATGAAAAATGGATTAGAGAAAGTTTTGGTGTAAAGAGACTGGTGGGTAAGTTAGTAACAAACAAGAGATTCTGAAGAAAGTGGAACTTTTATGGAAAGACTGTTGGTCTATGAGGTATTTTTATAAAAAGGTGCATATGAAGATGGAAAGTGATTTTTGGAGGAAGAAAAAAAAGAGTGTGTAACTGGCATAGAGGATTATGAAGAAGCTTTACATACACAAAAGAAAGGCAAGTTAAAAAGTCAAAAATATGTTTGCATGGGAGAAGGCAGGAAGTAATACAACTGTTGATAAGAAAATTATGGAAGGGGAAGGAAAAATGACATGAGTGCTGAATAAGGTGGGGAAAGATATTTTGACCAAGAGGGGATTGTGAGAGTTTTTATTAAACATGTGAAGGCATTATATAAAACAAAAATGATAAAGAGCATTAAATTTGGGAGTTATATTTAATAAGGCATCAATAAATATGATAGTTGAAAAAGATTAGAAGAGGTGAGTTGATGAAGTATTAAAAGAAAACAAAAGTATGGATTACACAGGAGGACCAGTTGGGTTAGTGTATAGAAATAAATGGAAATGTGGGAGATGAGCAGACGTATGCAGTAGTGGAAGTTATGAATATATAATCTGCATACGTAATGAGAGACAGATAGATATGTGGATTGGTAATAAAGCTTATTTTTAAAAAAAGGAAAAAAAGAAAACATAAACTTGGGGATCCCTTGTATGAAGAAATATGTATTATTGTTCATAAATATTAGAGAAGACATTTGAGAAAGTAATAGAGGAGGTGATGTGTGAAGGAATTTATTTGGTGGAAGGAAGATAGGTAAGAGATTTGATGATTATAATAAAAGTGACTGTACTGTGAGAGGAGAAAGAGAGTTTAAGGTAGTATGTGATATAGGAAAAGTATTTGGTAATAACAAAACTTAAGAGTATGTTAGAAATTATTCAATAGTATGGAATGGGGAAAGTTTAAAACTAGCTGAATTCAGTGTATAGTAATATATGGAATAAAGTGATGCTTAACAGATGGATCAGAGTAGGAGTAAACATTTATAGGGCAATGAAGAAAACATGCTGTATAAGTGGTATTTTATTTATGTTAGTTATGAATGTGATAATATTAAAATGCATGGAAAGAACTGAAACAGTCAAATGGAAAATGACAGAGGGGATGAGAATCCCTGTATTTATGGCTTATGTTGATGGTTTAGTTATAGTTTTTAACAAGAAAGCATGGGTTAAATATATACTTTATATAGTTGACAAAGAGTAAAGTAGGGTTAGTGATGAACAAACATAAAAGTAAAGGATTTGGGAGTGCTGTAAAACTAGGGAGATATATTCCTCAGAGTATGACATAAATATAATGAGGTAAAGTAGGGTTAGTGATGAACGAACTTAAAAGTAAAGGATTTGGGAGTGCTGTAAAACTAGGGAGATATATTCCTCAGAGTATGACATAAATATAATGAGGTAAAGTAGGGTTAGTGATGAACGAACATAAAAGTAAAGGATTTGGGAGTGCTGTAAAACTATGGAGATATATTCCTCAGAGTGTGACATAAATATAATGAGGACTGAGTATAGAAAGACAGAAGTAATAGAAAGACAGTGGAAGGAACTAGTAAAAGAAATAGAGAGTAGTAAATAGGTGGGGAGCATTCTATATGACATTTACAAAGAGGTGCATTTGACACATGTATATGTGCTGGGGAAACTGTGTTATGCAGGTGGGATGTACTCATATTAAAGCTATCTAGAAAAGGAATTATTAGAAATTGTTTTGGAATCATTTTGGATTCACGATTAAATGAGGGGTGCTGCAATGTAAAAGAAAAACAAATGGAGATATACATTTAAGGAATCCTATTGTAAATTAAGCTTCAATTCATTTATTTTAGCTACTGTGTAGGAAGACAAAGAAGGTGAAAATATAACAGGAAAATGATGTGGAAGAAATGCAAAGAGTTTTGGAAGACAGAAAACATTGTGAAAAAAGAAGGGTGAAAAAAAGCAAGTTAAAGAGTATAGAGAAAAAAAATGAAAGTTTGGCAAATTAAGATTAAAGGAGTAAATTAAAATTGGAAAGCATGGTATAAGGAAATTATGGAGAAAGAATTTACTATGTGAAACTGTCAGTATAAAAAATGTGAGTATAAAAAGGTAATAAAATGAAAGACAGGTTAAATTTAAAAGGGTTAGTGAAATGCCAGGATTTTTCTATGAAGATTAATATTGCTGATAATATTGGTCAAAAAGCAAATTAAGTACAAGAAGATGAGTATATGATTATGTCAAATATGCAAGACATATGAATCTATTAAATATGTATTACTGGAAATGAATAGGGTACCAAGTATGGGAAAGGTTTAAACATGAATATTAATTTGAATGTTTTCAAACCATAGATTTGGATGGGTTTATGACAGAAAGAGACAAAAAAAGATATGATGGACAGGATACAAATAACTGGTATATGGTTAGTCTGGAATAGTAAATGAAAATAACTACTGTACAATAAACTGTAGGATGGGGAAATTATCAGAAGAATAAAGAAATAGCTGTGGAATAAGGGGTGCTGGGAATGTTAAAATATATTTAAAAGAATACATATGAGAGTTTATTTATTTATTTTTTGTGCTGGAAAGATATTCTGATGAATTTTATGCTATGTAAGGTGAAACGTATATATATAAAATTGAATAAGGGCTATAAAGGAAAAGCCCCTTTATTAAAACAAGAAAGAAAGAATCTTAATTGGATTATCACTTCTGACGTAGGCAATCATAGCATTTATATAAATGAAAGCAAAACCTATTGACATACTTTCAATTGCAAGTATTATACATCACTTATAATCTTCTGTACAGTCATTGTCATCAAACATTACATAAAACCTCCTTCTTCCTCCAAAACATTATTCTGCATGTATTGTTCCCACAATTCCTTTTTTTCCCATCTTTGTAATTTGCTCCTACCCTTTTCTAAAGATCTCACTTCCAGTTATTTTATTTCTTTTACTATATGCAATGCTTCTTGTATGGTTGGTTTAAACTTTGATTTCCATTCTTTGAAATAACACTTTTGAACTTGCAGAATATTTTATTTTGCTGTCTCAACAGATTGAATCATGTAGTCTGTGGTTTGGTTACACTGCAAGAGGACTCAGCCTAAATCAATGATGATGGATGCATAATTCAGTTCAGAATAACTGATGTCAAGGACAGAAAATTGAAATGTTTTTTTTCTACTGCATTTCAATCTATTTTTGAAGTGCAAAGTTTATATGGAATGGAATGGGTTTTGGAGATGTTGATAAATTTGGAAATCCATGAGGGAAAGTTATTAATTTGCCAAAAATAGTTAGGGTAAATGTGAAAAGAAAGGACATGCTACATATGTAAGCCAACCAAAAACTTGCTTTTATTGTTGCTCTGATATGCATTTAATTCAAGACTGTGATAGGGGAAGATGTGTCCAGTGTCCAGTGAGGGCTGCAGGGGCATTCTTTTAAAGATTGTTGGAAGGAGATGGAAGGAAAGTTTCAGGATGTAGGTTTGAGAATAAATAAGACAAAACAGTAAAGGAAAAGGGTATGTTTACTGTATTGGGTATGTATTTTGGGAGGTGAAGTGAATGTGTTCAGGATTAAGGATTTGGGAAAAAGAGGTGGAACTAGATAAGGAGAATGAGGCACTGAAAGAAATGAGGAAAATTGTGAGTGTATGGATGGCTTTAGAATTTCTATTAGGTGAGGGTGTATTTAATACTTTCAGGTTTTCTAAGTAGTTAGGATGTTTTGATTGCTGTGGTTCCCTTTCTTTGTGAAAAGGACAGAGTTCTTTTGGAAGTAATTTCTGTTTGGTGGATCTAGGTTGAACCCAGTTAAGAGAGAAATATTATACTGCAGAAAAAGTAGGACTGGGTTAATTAAAGCAATAATACATTTAGCATGCTTAAACATGTACTGACTGTTGGAGAAATAGGAAGAAATGAAAAAAATAGTATGCTATACGTATGGAAGAAATGTAGGTAAGTGCGGCAGAGTTAATAAAAAGCAAGGAAAAAAGAATTTAAGATTAAGACAATAGCGGAATATGGCCCCAATAAGTGACCACTTTCATGAAGGCAGGTCTTTTGGAATCAAGTTCCTCATATAAGCCTGTTTTTACATAGGCTTTACACCAAATTAAATCACTTACACTCAGACTAAGTCTTTTCAGAATCAGGGCAGACTTACACTGAGAGTAAGTCTTTTGGAATCTAGTCCTTTGTAAGATAAAATTGTGGAAGTGGACATGTGGCATCGGAAGACAATGGAGATCAATTATTATGGGAAACCACAGGAAAAAATGAAATGGGAAGAGAAAACAGTTAAGCAGAGGCAGATAAGATTTAAGGATGTGCAAGTATATATAAATTAAAAAATCTAGGATTTTTTATGGCAATTACAGCTCGGTAGGTTACTGATCAATAAGATCAAATGACGTACAAGCAAGCAGATGAACGTGCTTTTTGTAAGCCTGAAGAGTATATGGAAAGTGCTTTGGAAAGTAGTTTGAGGCTGAAAGGTTTTGGAGATAAATGTGTGACTGAATTCAAATGAATGTTAAATTGTGTTTAGAGAAATTGATTTATGGTGAATAATAAGCAAAGCTTAATACAGAACAAAATGATTTTGATAAGATTTTAGTTGGGCATTATGAATAAATAAATGTGAGGATGTTTTGTATAACAGGTTTTATGACTGCAATTTAGTTATCAGAAAATAATTTATGGTTATGGAGAAAAGAGTGAAAGGATTTGAGGAAGTATATCATGAATAACTCTGACATCATTATCAGGAACACTGAACTTTAGTTTTCAAAAAAATGAGTTACCAGTGTTTTCTCCCAGAAATACTAAAATTCAGTGTCCCTAATCATTATTTATTGCTTTGCTTTATTAACAACATTTTCTAAAGCAGCTGTACTATTTTTATAAGTTTTAACCACACAAAAGCCCCAAGTCACGCCAAGCCAGTCCTGGGGATAACCTTTTTTAACAGAACAAAAAGCTAGGACACAAACGCTTAACAGTTCACTGCGTTTTCGTAAAAGTCTTCATTAGATGTACAATACATAGTCAAAAATACCACCTTTTTATATATATGTCATTCCTTAAAATTCACCAATCAGAACAATGGTGAATTAACTATTGAAGAGCCAGCTCCAAATAAATAAAAATCAGCTATTCCCACCTCTACTTTAAAATAAAATAAAACATACTATAATGTAAAAATACTGTACTGCAACAATGCTCCAACATTCAATATAAAATTATAAATATACAATTCTATAAATTTAAATAATTAAAGCAATGAAAGAGAAAAAGTGCTTTAAAAATGACTAAAAACCCACCACGACAAAGCACTCAGGAAACCACCGTAACAAAGCCAATATCACAGCGTAGATTTGGGCAGAAAAACTATTTATTTTAATGTTCACAAAACACCATGTTTTTGTTCTAGTATATCCAGGACTTCATCAGAAATAATGAGCGCATTGTGTTCCCTCCTTATATATCACTCTCCTAATTGCCTCAGGGTTATAATAGATCCCAATTAAATAAAATTCTAAACCATTTAATTTTAATTAGTATAAAATGAAATTAAAATACTAATACTGAAAGTTACTATGTACATTCTCACAATAAATACGATACAAACATCTATCTACTTAAAACGTCCTTCAACACTGATATAAAGATATAATTACATATAATTAGTGTTTCAAAGCATTTCATATAAATGTGTGATAATTCTAGTACCTGTGCATAACTATAAAAGAAACATCCCCCTTTTTGTTAAAACATATTTACATTAAAAACCTAATAATAAGTATTTATTATAAAATATGGATGCAGTAAAAAATAACCCAGTTGAAATTAAACAGTCCATGTAAACTTGTTTTTTGTTTGTTTTTTGTTATATAAAATTGATTATATAAGAATACCCCTGAACATATTTCGTGTCAAAGTTTGGCAGATCTTAGTTTAAAAACTGGCACCAATGAAACATGTTTGTTGAGTCCTGGAGACTTATTGGCTTCTAACCTCAACTGCCAAAGAAGCTCTTTGAACTCAATGGTGGTCTCCCAAGGTCCTCCCCATGGATCCGTTTCAACTTTTTCTATCACGAAGAACCCAAAAACTGCTTCTGTACATTCTTTACTATGCTTATACAAAGCATTATTGATATCACATTTTTTGATGTCGTTCATGTGTTCATATATACGTTGCTTTAATTTCCTATTGGTCTTTCCAATGTAGAAAGAACCACAAAATTTACATATAGTGATGTATATAATTCCAAAAGTATCACAGTTGCAGTAAACATTACTTGCCAGTTTTGTTTTTCTACCTATCAAATCCATGGATTCCCCCTGCAGGATGTGTGAACATTGTGCACAGGAACCACATTTATATGTGCCCTTCTTGGATCTGGAGTTTTTCACCTTATAATTCTCCAACATCTCTTTTATATTTCTGCCCTTTCTATAGGTGAACCTGAGTGGATTTTTAAAGAATAAATCCAAGTCGGAATATCTCCCAAATCTCTTCCAATTTTTTAAAATTATGTCCTTAATACAGCAGACATTACTACTGAAATTCAAAATAAAATTACCATTTCAACTAGTTTGTTCTATGTCATTATTCACTTCTCGGTGGTTGATCGCTCAGGCTCACCCAAGATAGGACCAAACCTACCTTTTCTTTCTTTCACAATTTAAATAATTACAATCCTTCAAAACTACTAAAATTAGAAAGTCCTTAAATATTTAAAATTCTAATGGTAATGTTTAAAAATAGGCAAATGGCATCATCTACTGGCATAAATAGAAATAGCCTTTAAAGTAAAACTCTTAAAACCACCTAACTCCCATTCAAGGCAAGCAAGTAAAGTAAAGTGAAAAATGAATCCATATTTAAAAATGTATAGAAAATATATAACAATATAATATGTAATGTTTAACTTCTGATTTAAACAAAGTGTTTTTAACAATGAAAATACTGTGGAAATAGTCTACCTATAATCTAGCTGCCCTCAACTTCAGTACAGGAACTATGGATGCATTCTCATTTAATCCCGGAGGTCTACTGGACTCCAAAATAATTTGACAGTAGACATAATGGTATTCAAACTAGTTTCCCACAAACCACCCTAATTGTCAATGGGGATTTTGTCAAGCACAAAAAATAAAACTTGGCCATGGGACAATCAGTGGTGTGCTTGTACAAGTTACTTCTCAAACTTTTGTTTGTATCGCATTTATTGTGAGAATGTACATAGTAACTTTCAGTTTTACCTGCATAAAATGCTGTGCACCTATTGCACGTCACTATATAAAGCACCCCCTTTGAGTCACTGAGTCACTGAGTAGAAATGATGTGTAGGCCAAATGTCCAACTATTCAGACTAACATTCAGAATTCTAAATGTTCCTTGTACACAGTTCAGGTTTCCCCATAGTATTGGTTCAAACAGGTGACTCCAGAGATGTGATAAATACTGAACTTGAGTCTTTCTGCTCCTTTTCCTCCAATCATTTACTACCTGCTTCAGTCCTTTGGATATACAGTTGCTAAAGCATTTAGTGCAGACATTGGAATGGTTATACCTAATGCAGGCTTTTAGCCAATTAGCCCATATCATGGGGTGAAACACACTAGAGAACTTCCTATAGACTTCCATCTCATGGTACCCATGGTACCATTTTGCCATACAAGGCAGGAGATTGGGACTCATTAGCTTGCAGCCCTCTTTTTCACCCTGAAAACAAACACAAGTTCCATATGCAGTGAGCCTAGAAGGTATTTCCAACCAGTTGCATGATGCTTTAATTATGGATGTTTGGCTCAGTGACTTTTTCTTCTCCTACTCAGCTGCAAAAATACTATCTGTGGTCTCTTCCATTCTGTGGCCTTCAATGCTCTAGACAGGTTACTATCACATGTGGGACAGCCACCTGGTATAATTCTGACTTATAACTGATACATGTTTTCACTAGTAAAAACAACACTTCAACCCACTTGTGTGAGGAAATTTCAATAGTAGTTCACCAACTTCTTTTCTGACTCCATGATGATTCACCAGCAAGTGTGGTCCTGGGTGACTTCAACATTTGGAACAATGGTGAGTCAGTGACTCTTACTGAAAATTTCAGTTGCATATCTTTGTGTTATTACCTCTATAGCTCACACATTAGAGCATATGCTTGGTCTTCCTTCTGAATGTGAGGCCTGTTAGTTGGTGGCTGGCTAGTCTTATAGTTCAACTACTCTTCTGTCTTTTTTTCTCTAGAGTTACCACATCTTATTGTCTAATCCAGAGTTGAGAGTGCAATAATGTATGTAATATTTCACTTACCTTACCTTACCTTACCCTGCAGTCTGTCAGCTCCTCCCAGATGATGGAGTCCATGATCTGATTGCTTTATTGGGTGACTATAATAACTTTCTGTTCCTGAATGTAGACTATCTTGCCACACATTTTGTATAGTCTATCCTACTGAGCCATGGTTCAAGTCATTAGATATGTTCTTTGCGGCATGAAGCTTAAAGGCTGTAAGGTCAATGGGGCAGTGCAGGTCTTGGAAGTGACAAACCTGATTTGTACAAGCATTGTTTCTTGTGCTAATCAGAGGTCTGTCATATGAAGAGTGATCTGAACATCCCTAATCCACAATTGACTTGCCATGCATCTTCAGGTGGTAAAAAGTACAGGCTAACCTACTTCACTGTCATTAGGCCTCTTATTTTCATCAGTGTAATTTGGCATCTTATTTTTTTTTCGTTGACAAGATTGCTACTTTAAGATCTGCATTTCCTCCGTCTCACTTCATGGACATGCTTCAGTCTGTGACAAGACTCAGCTGTTGACCATGATTTCAAATGTCTGTACCACAACTTGCAATTTGGATTTCTAAAGTTCTTACTCTATTCCTGGAGATGGCAGGCCCAATAGTCTATTGTATATTGGTATCCTTCTTGAGACCCAGGAATTTTCAAATTGCTTTGATGTAGACACCTGGTATGCATGCTGTCTTTGGACCCAAATGTCTTTGATAATTTCTGCCCACTCTCAAGCCTTCCTTGTTGAGGAATACAACTGAGTAAATTGTCTTGAGCTCTACCTTAGGGTCAGTGGACTTAAGGAGCCATATCAGTGTATCATTCTTGGCATAACACAGAGACCACTTTTATTACATGGTGCAAGATCTGTTGATGTCTAGAGAGAGACCAGCATTGATATTTTGATCTGCTCCTGCTGGATCTCTCTGTAGCATTAATCATGTTTGATCAGGGCATCCTGATCAAATACTTACAGTACTCATGTAGATTTTTCTCTATGATCTTTGAACTTTTTGCCGTCTACATTTTCAGCTATACCCACAAAGTGGTTTTGGGATTAAACTCTTTAAGCTCGTACCCCCCTTGAGTGCTGAACACCACAAGGTTCAGTCTTGGCCCTCTGCTTTTATGACATTCATGTGGTTGTTAGGGATCTTAATAGAAGGAAAGCCTTCGCTTAGTCAATATAGCCAAATCTTAGCTGCAGCTTTGTCAATGTCTGAGTTTCATAATTTGCAGTCTGAACAACCAGATCACATTGTAAAACAAGTCAGCCAATGGACAGAGCTGAAGCCCTATATTCAAAGTTCCTATTTTTTTACAACAGTCTACTACTGTCAGATGGTACTGGGTGCCATAGAGGTACCCATGATCCAAGATATTGCAGGAAAGTTCTTAAACAGGTAGTTTTGATTCAGTGGTCTCAGAATGGGGATCCCACTGATCACCATATTTAAATATCATAGACTAGTAAGCAACATTTTTCATACTGATAATCTTTTTTCAGGTAGTCCCTTCCACCTACCTCATCCATGGCAACAGTTATACAGATATATTTGCCCTGTTATGGAACCATTAGAATGTACAGACATTTCAGTGTCATTGAACATCATTAGAAATTTCTTTTGCCTATCAAACTTCTGGATATGGCAGCAGTCTATCTAACACTACATTTTCCAGGATGCCCTCCCTGTGGGATTTGTAACAATACAAATGGACAATATCACAGTCGTAAGGTATTTCAACAAGCAAGAGGGAGTCTGATAATACCACATGCTGGAGAGCTATGATTGTGCACTATGTCCAGCAAACATTTTCTGGTGGCATTCCCCATCCCTGAGGAGTTCGCTCAAGGAGAACAAGTGCAAGCTAATACCTGTTGAAGATTCCCTCATCTTCTTTATAGTAGGGAAAATATTAAACAATGGAGAAATCCTACTGCAGTATGATGGTATCATTGACTAACACAATGCTGGGATTGATTCTCTCGCATGTCTTCAGTGAGAAGAACCCTATGAGTTGCTCTAGCACACAAGTGACCAACTGGACTTCTCTGAGATTTTTCCCATTTCCTGTAATGATCAAATTCATCAGAAGGTAAAACTTTTCTAGGTAAAAGTCATCCTCTTATCTACCTGTTGACCCTGACAGATCTTGCACCCTCATTTTTTTGCCTCATCTGAAATGGCTTAGTTTTTGAGAATAGTACAGAATCTGATGTTCTTCATCTCACATTGCTGCAGTCCTGACACTTGGGTAGTCCGCTGTCCCAGTCGGCCCGAATACCAAAGTATAAGGCTGACGTCGGTCAAGGCGCATTAGTCTGACATCAGGACGTCAGGGTACAAATGCGCATGACTGACGTCATTTCCTCAGTCTTTTTTGCCGCATGGTCCGATGCAGAAGCAGTTTTGCAAGTGCAAGTTGGCGTTCTGAGATTTTCCGAAGTCGGAGTTTCAGACCGAATCCAAGTTGGCTAAGTACCCCGTTGGGGAATATTTTGGTTTTTTCTTGCCTCAGTATTTTACCGGATGTCAGAAAAAGTGAATAACTGTATTTCTTGTGGGAAACAGATACCTCATAGGGATTACCATACCTTGTGTATACCTTGCTTAGGGCCTGAGCACGACGTTGTTGGCTGTCGCTCTTGTGCTAGATTTAATAAACGCACTATAAAGAGAAGATTAGATTGTGCCAGGTTAGTTTTTGGGAAGCGGTGTAATTATAAAATGCCGTCGGATGCTCCGCCCGCTTCGTCAAAAAAGCGCAAGGACAAAACAGCAAAGCCTAGGCTGGAAGAACCGTCCATACCGGACGTCGGTTCTTTAGAGGGCTCGGTGGAGCCAGAGGTTCAGCCAGAAATTTCTTTGGAATCCCAGGGAGAGACTTTATTACTGCAAGATGTGACCTCTCAGGAGGTAGGCCAGGTGGAAGGGGCTTCTCAGGTAGCTGTTCTTCCCTCCCTTCCTAAGGTGGTTAGGCCCTCCCCTGCTGTTTCCAAGGCTTCTCCCAGGGGCAGGCCAGGTTTTGTTTCAGGTGTTACCCCTAGTTCTACAGGGTCTGTACCTAAGAAGCATATGCTTAAGATGGCAGAAGATTTGATTACAATGATTAGAGGTTCTATGCCCCCTCCTGATAAGAGGCCTAGGGTGGAACCTGAGCTTGGGAGTTTTGAGCAGTGTTCGGATGCTTCTGAGTCTTGGCTGAAGACTTGCAGGAGTATTCTCCTTACTCTGATTCTGATGTAGATGATTCTACTCCTTCTGCTTCTCCTCCTGAGGATTTTTCATTTTCAGAGACTCTTCATTCCATGAGGGAGCATTTTAAATGGGAAGGTCAAGATTTCTCTAATTCCAGGAAAAGGCTTAGGGAATTTTTGTTTCTACCCCAGCATAGGCCTTTAGCTATACCTCCTGTTCTAGATGTGGTGGAGGATGTTTTTGCAGAGGCTTCTCTGAACCCTGATTCTTTGCCTCCTGCTCCAGTTAAACCGGATAGATATTATAGGGTGCCTGAAGCTCATAAGTATCTTTTTAAGAGTCCTAGGGCAGACCCAGAAACTGTTTCACAGGGGCCTAAAGGTGTTAAGGCTTCTGTTGTTAAAAATCCTGTTCCTCCTGATAAAGAGGCGAGGGCTTTGGATAGATGGGGAAAGAAAGTGTATACTTCTTCCACTTTGGCCATGAGAGCTTTGAATTGCCAGTTTCACATGTTGAAATACCAAAATTATCTCCTTTCACAATTAAAGTCTAAGGTAGATGCTTTGGCGGAAGGTATTGAGTGTAAAGAGTTGCAGGATTTAGTTCATGTTTCTGAACAGGTGGGTAAGCATTCTTTGCAATGTGGTTTTGATGCTGTGCAGGCCTCTTCGAGGGTGGCTGCCACTGGTTCGGTTCTTCGCAGGCACGCCTGGTTGAGGGATCAGAATTTAGCTGAGCATGTGAAGACAAGGATTTTAGATGCTCCTTTACAATCTGATGTGTTGTTTGGTTCGCCTGTGGAAGCAGTTCTAAAGAAAATGGAAGACAAGGCTAAGTCTATGCAGACTGTTAAAGATTTTTTGCAGGTTCAGCCTCCGAAGTTTAGTAGAAATTGGCCTACCAAGGGGTGGACATATCCTGCTTATGATTCCCAGTCTAGGGGTAGGTCTAGACGTGGTAGGGGCAGAGCTCAAGGTTCTTTTAGGCCTAGAACAGGGAGTTCACCTGCTCAGTCTTCTGGTGAGGGCAGGGGTCAGTCCTTTTGTAAACAGACCCAATGACCTGCCTTTTCAGCTGCCAGAATCTTCTCGTCTGGCAGCACCTTTGGGAGGAAGGTTGCCACTTTTCAAAGAAAACTGGAGTTTAATTACCCAAGACAGATGGGTATTGGATATCATTCACCACGGTTACAGGTTTTATTTCCATACCTTGCCTCCTTTCAAAGGCATGCCAGACATTCCTCCTCAACAAAGGAAAGAGGCTCACAAGCAAATTTCTCTGTTACTCCAAATAGGGGCCATTCAGCCGGTTCCTGTGCCAGAAAGGGGCCTAGGATTTTATTCACGCCTGTTCCTAGTACCAAAAAAGGGGAACATGTGGAGACCAATTTTGGATTTATCTATCCTCAACACTTATCTGGACATTCCCAAGTTCAAAATGTTGACGTTACAACAGCTTTTACCTCTGCTGGGCAAAGATCACTGGATGGTAACTTTGGATCTCAAGGAAGCTTACCTTCATGTTCCTATCAGACTGATTTGCAGGAAGTATCTGCGTTTTCGAGCTGGGAATTCTCATTATCAGTTCTCTGCATTGCCCTTTGGCTTATCTAATGCGCCCAGAGTATTCACAAAGGTTCTGGCTCCAGTGATAGCTTTCTTCAGGCTAAAAGGAATACAAATCTATCCTTATTTGGACGATTGCCTGATTCTGGCTCAAGGAAGGGACGTGCTTCTTCAGCATTTGGAATATGTGATAGCAGTGCTAAGATGCCTAGGGTATTCTGTGAACGAAATAAAGTCCAGTCTAGTACCCTCTCAAGACATGTGCTTTCTGGGTGTGAGACTGAATACAGCAGCCCAGATGGCCTTTTTAACCCCGGACAAACAACAGAATCTTTCTCTTTACTTCCATCAACTATCTCATCAGTCCGGGCTGACTGCAAGGACAGTCCTTCAAGCCTTAGGGTTCATGGCATCTTGTATTCTGGTGCTTCCCAATGCCAAACTGCATATGAGGAAGCTGCAATGGTATCTCAAAAATATTTGGACACAGCACTGCCAGGATTTGGACACTGTCATTCAAATAATACCTTGCATTCAAAAGGAATTTTTGTGGTGGGCTCAGGAATGTCACCTAAACAAGGGACTCTCTGTGACCCGGCCAGAGGCGAGTCAGATTCTAACGACAGATGCCTCAGACACAGCTTGGGGAGCTCATCTGAATGGAAAGTGGATACAAGACAAGTGGCCTGCCAGACTGCAGCATCTACATATCAACATGAAGGAGATGTTAGCAGTCCAGTTTGCATTACTGGCTTTCAAGGATTTACTTCTTCCAGGGCAGGTGTTGATTCTAACAGACAACACAACTGTCATGTGGTACATCAACAAGCAAGGGGGAACACATTCTTATCCTCTATGCAGGCAAGCAATGATTTTGTGGGAGACTGCGTTAAGCTTGCAACTGAATCTTCAAGCAAGGTTTCTGCCAGGAGCACAGAACTCCTTAGCAGATGTGTTAAGCAGGCAAATCATGGATCCCCACGAGTGGAAACTGGATCTTCATGTATTTCAGAAATTGACAGTGTCATGGGGAACTCCAGACATAGATCTGTTCGCTTCTCCACTAAACCACCAGCTGCCAAAGTTTTGCATGAAAAGGTTTCATCACACAGCCTGGAAAGTGGATGCTCTTTCTTTCAGTTGGAAAAATCTTCATGTGTATGCCTTTCCACCTCTGCCTCTCCTCCCAAAGGTACTCCTAAAGGTCAGACAAGACAAGCCAAGGATGATTTTAATAGCTCCAGATTGGCCTCGGCAGCACTGGTACCCATTGCTGAGGAGTCTGGTAAGGAAGCCTCCATGGCCCTTACCTTTGATTCCACACCTATTGTCTCAGAAGGATGGGCATCTACTCAATGTCAAGCTTCACTCTCTTCATCTAACAGCCTGGCATATTCTGTTTTGAGCCATAGCAGGTCTCAGCTTCCTCAACAAGTTTTGAATGTGATTATGGAAGCCAGAAGACCTAGTACAAGGAAAGTGTACGCAGAAAAATGGAAGAGATTTTTATTTTGGAGTGCAGCAAAGGATTTGGATGTTTCTGAGCCAAATTTGAGTGTGGCTCTTCAGTATCTTACTGAGTTATTGGACAAAGGTTTGTCTTTCTCTTCCATTAAGATTCATGCTGCCGCAATTTCAGCTCACTATGATTGTGACCCACCATTATTTTCTCATCCTTTGTTCAAGCAATTTCTTAGAGGGGCAAAGAATATAAGACCCCCACGTAGAGCTCCTACTCCTGCTTGGGACCTCAATTTTGTGTTGGAGAAACTCACTCTACAACCTTTTGAGCCTGCAGCTACTGCTGAATTGAAATATTTGTCATGGAAGACTGCTTTTTTGTTAGCCATTACCTCTGCAAGAAGGGTGTCTGAATTGCAGGCCCTTATGGCGGTTGAGCCTTTCCTGATTTTTCATAAGGATAGGGTATCTTTGCGTACTAATCCTTCCTTTATGCCTAAAGTGGTTTCTAGTGTGGCTTTAAACCAAACTATTCATTTGCCTACCTTTTATGCAAATCCCCAAAATAAGGGGAAAAGATTTTGCACACTTTAGATGTACACAGGCAATTACGTTATTATTTAAGCAGGACTAAGGATTTTAGGCAGTCTCAGCAGTTGTTTGTTTCTTTTGCTTTGAGTTCTCAGGGTAAGCCTCTGTCAAAACAAACTATTTCTAAGTGGATTGGGTTTTGCATTACTTTCTGTTACTCCCATCATGGCAAAGAGATTCCAGCTGGGATTAGGCCTCATTCCACTAGGGCTACTGCCACTTCAACAGCATTTCTAAGGGGGGTGGCAACTAAGGATATTTTGGAGGCAGCTACTTGGAGTTCAGTGCATACTTTCTCTAAGCATTACCACCTTCCTCTCTACTCTAAATCTAGGGCTGGTTTTGCCACTGCTATTTTACAGGGCATGTTGTCAGCTCCTGCTTCTTTGTGATTTGCCATCCTCCCTTACCTCTGCTTTGGGATTCTACCCAAGTGTCAGGACTGCAGCAATGTGAGATGAAGAACAGTACAGTTTTGTACCTACCATAAATGTAGATGTTCGAAGATCCACATTGCTGCAGTCCAATTTACCCTCCCTCCTTCCCCTCTGTGTTTAGGGGTGGTTGTGTGGGTGGGTTTGGACCTTTCTGATTTTGTATATATTGTACATATATTTGGTACAAGGGTGTTTGGTGTGTTGTTGTTTTTTGGTTTGGCCTTATCTTTTTAGGGTCTTCTGACATCTGGGGCAAGAAAAGACTAAGGAAATGACGTCGGTCATGCGCATTTGTACCCTGACGTCCTGACGTCAGACTAATGCACCTTGACCGACGTCAGCCTTATACTTTGGTATTCGGGCCGACTGGGACAGCGGACTACCCAAGTGTCAGGACTGCAGCAATGTGGATCTTCGAACATCTACATTTATGGTAGGTACAAAACTGTACTTTTTCCCATCCATTGGGCAAATCTCAGCTGGACATATAGTCACTGAGGTTCACTACTTGGCTTCTTCACTTTCAGGTGTTTCTAGTATCCCTGGCTTTTCGGGTAGAGCTATAAACCTCCTCTCTTCTTTCTAGAAGTTCATTGAGGAAGAATTACAGGGGCAAATGGAAAGATTTCATGTTGAAAGCTTCTTCTATGGGTACAAATTTGATATTTGACTATCTGGAAAGTATATTTGTCACTGGTTTTAGATATTCTTTTATTAAAATTATTTTGGGTGCCATCTTTATCTCCTACAAGGGGCAACATTTATTTTCCTTATCAGTTTTGAAAATATGCACTTTACAAAGACACTGTTGTTAGAGCTGGAAGCCTCAGAATCTACTTTGAACTCTGCTTTGTACTTATAAAAGTGACACAAACTCCCTTTGAACCTGCTGCTAATTAATCAAAATATCTTACATGGAAAACTCTTCTCTTAGTTGCTATTACTTTGTGCAAAATAATTTTAAATGACACACTATTTCTTTTAATCTGCTCTATTTGGTTTTTCATGATGATAAAATTTCTCTCAGGACCATTCCTTCTTTTTTGTCTTAGTTTCTAACTAAATCCAGCCATTTTATTCCTCTATATACCTTATTTCCAGCTTACTTCAGCCATGGGGATTATTTGCTGCCCTGTATTTATGGCCATTGCCAACTGAGGTAGCACATGGACAGAACTAAGGCCTTATGGAAAGATTTACAACTATTTGTCTTTTTTCACAAATCAGTAGGATAAGTGAAATTATGACTGGAAAGTAATAATACAATGTAAGTTTTGTTACTTTTAAACCAAACTTTGATCAGAATTTGGTAACGCTCACTGTAGGTAATTCCATAGCCTTTTTAAAGAACATAGTCCTTGATGATGTTTGTACAGAAGCTGTGTAATCTAATATGAATACATTTGGTAAACATTACAAATTGGATCTGATTTGTAGGTTCCTGGGTAGTTGGAAGGCATACCATTCTGGATGTCATTCAGAAGGGTAGCTTAGCTACACATTTGCTATACAGTGCTTTCTGTTTAAGTGACCTACTTAAAGTACCAGAGTAGGAAAAGGGAGGTTGAAGGACTCCAACCCTGGAAAACAGGAAGCAGTTCACTGACAGCTCATAGCCTTAATACTGTCTGCCACCTGACAGGTTTCTTTATTAAGGTCCACTTTAGGGGCTACTGTTATGCTTTCCTGAGCCAGTACTGTTGTCAACATGTTTTCCTTCTGTTTTTTTGTCGAGTTCTAGGCATATTGAGATCAGGAAGAAGGGTATTTTCCTAGAGCTGAAAATGGTTTACAGATGTTTGTATTTTTGACTAAGCTTGGAACTACTGAAAGAGAAAGACAGAGAAAAAGAAAATGAGTTTGTGGGGGTTATGATGTCATATGATTTAGAGACAAACCTTCAAAGTTGCTGCAGATATGATGTTTTAGCACAATGTTGCAGGAGATAAAAGTATAAAATACTTTTGAGAGTGCATTGGTTTGATGATACAGAAGGTAAGATTAGTTTGAGGGTAGTGCATATAGACACGTGAGGAAATGTGATCAGTAACTGACTGAGAATGTGCAGTGGTAAAAATGAAATTCTGCTGCCCGCATTTTATTATACATAGAGAATTATAAATACAACAGTTTGTTACTGAATCTTCCTTAGCTGTTCTAAACCACAACTTCAGTACTCTTTTAGAAGCACAAGAAATCTCATTTTTAACATAGCAAAAGAAAAGACCGCTTCCAAAAATGTATTTGTTAATTCAGTGTTACAAGAACTAGTATAATGGTTATAATTTTGGTGCATTTTAATTGCAACAATTTCATCAAAAGCAATGCTGTATGATTTGTAGGTACTAAACAATATATTGCAGAGCAGAAAAAGTTTGAAACATTAATTTTTGAAAAATCCCACTACAATTCTTTGCATTTGAGGTACAGCTCAACTTACTGATGCTTTATCTGTCAAATCCTCCATTTAATCAAAAATGTAACTCTTGCTATTTACAACTACAAAGGATACAATTTCATTCTTAAAATGTAGTTTAAAGTACAAATGATGTATATTAGTGAGCCGTGATGGAAGTCTGTGAGACTAACCTGGTTATCTATTTTTTCAAAGCTTCTGGATGTATATCTGGAACAAATGGAAGTGAGGACTGGCTGCTGAAGAACCTTGGTAGCTTCCGGGTAATTCCCACGTATCAGGATATAATTACTCTATACTCGAACTTCAGTGGAGTAAGTTTTCATGAATACTATGTTTATTAACTTTAAGCTTCTTTAAGCTGCACAATAAATATTATATTTAACTTAAAGGTAGAAATGAGATGACTTCATAAAATGTGTCTTGTTAATTAAATATTACAGGAACTAATGTAATAGCTATAATTTGGGATACGTGTTTTAAATGCAAGAATTTTATTGAAAGTAAGAGTTGCATGATTTAAAGATATTGTAGACTATATTGCAGAACAATACACATTTTGGGACATGATTAAATTCTGAAAATCATATCATGATTGTTTACAGTTGAGGTCCAGTTTACATCACTGGTGCTACAACAGTTTAACTGCCATTTAATCAAACCCCAAAACTTGGAATCCTAACCCAACAAAAATCTAAGTAAGAAAATAGAAGAAAATGAAAAATATGAAAATAAAAACACAACAGATAACATTTTTGTAGGGGAGTAAGCCGCCCTTAACTCTCCTGGGTATAGGACTATACTACCTGCACAACTGTTGGTTTATGTCTATACGTATATCTATACGCATGTTTGTGTGCTTGTGTTTGTATACTGTGACACACACGTATACTAACACTGAGGTTGTAGTTTTGCAGACATGGAGAATAGGGAATAATCAGTATTGTGTTAGAGTTGTTGCTTCCTCCTTTGGAATTTCACAATCTCCCCACTACTAGCACAGTCCACTGGAAAGTCCTTTTAAAGAATGTATGTAATAAAATGTTTCCTTCAACAAATCAGAAATTAAAAAAGACATACTTGTTGAAAAACAGCACTGGTAAGCTGCAGGGTTACCTCCCGTGAGGCAAAAATAATAGTTATCTAGTTGTTTGTAACAGATGATATATAACAAAGGTTGCTTTGTTCTTGCATATGATGATAAAATCTACCAGTGTAGGTGTGTATTTTTAGTATACTTTGAATGTGATAGCTGGCATTTCTTGGATCTAAAACAAAATATTTGTTGACATGTCAAAATGACATTATGTATTTGAAATGCAAAATCATCTTAGAGATCTGGCATCATTTATCATATCTTATGAATAACAATCATAAGAACTGAATCTTGGCAAGTTACACTATTATTTTTGTCAGTGCATTGTGTAGTACTTAAGCAAAATAAGGACTGCAATGGTAAACCACTTCATCAGTATATTATATCTTCATTTAAAGATACTGGCAAATATTAAGTATATCATTAAATCAAATGACTGCTCCCAGAAACAATAACAACAACCAAAAAACAAATCTTATAAATGCCATGTGAAGCAGTAGACAAGGATTGCTTTCATTTCTTGACTTCCTTTTACTTTCTCAGTCTGTTACTCATGATTCCTTTACCAGTAATACTGCAGAGTACCAACATGCACTTGAAGCTAAACATGGAAAATAATTGATATGATATTTTTATAAATTTGAAAACACCCAGGTTCAAGTGCTTTCTTTAGAGGGTAGCCTGGGTAACTAAGGAACTAAAGATTACTAGAAACATAGTGAAGTGTTGTTCTTGCTCTTGCTCTGTATTTTATTCTTGGAATGTATTCTCATAGTGTCCATTTGAAGAACTGCCAGCCTACAAAATTAAAGAGTTTGAGTCAGCAGTTCTCAGAATGGATGAACTAAATGCACAGTGCTGGAGAAATGGTTAGTCAGTTTATATGCCAACTTGCATACCCTCCTTTACTCTGACACTATGTCATATATGGGTTAATGTATTTAAAGTCAGAGTATGTGTGGCTTCACTCCACAAACAAATACTTGAGGTATATTTAATTTCATAATCAAAGTTGTATAATTCATATTCATTGAATTATTCTTGATTAATATACGTTCTTAGGATTTCCACTCTTAAAAATCAATGCAACACTGATGTGAATATGTATAAAACACATGCAAACAAATACAAAGCAGAATATAATGCTTCAGCTGGGAGTCTAATTCAGAAGTTTTAGGTTAGAATTCTATTTGTGCTACTAGCTTTTTTCACTGAAACAGAACAACATCTGTACCCATGTTTAAATGCATTGATCATGAGAACAAGTACACACTACTGAAAATAGTTTCTTGTATGATGAGTACAGCAGACTTGGCTTCCCTCTAAGTTTTAGCATAATAGGTGCACTCTTTGGAATAATAAATGTTTTAAGTGTGATTGTGGGGAAATGCGTAATAAGCTTGAAAGTACTGTATCTTGCAGAATTCCCCTTTTTCTTAGGGATGGTGATGTTGGAATTAGTATGGAAAAAAAACAAGAGCATTGGGGTAAGGGGGGTACTTGCCACCTGCAAAAACTCGTTAAATGTCTAACGGCATCATTCTCAGGTCACTTAAAATCTAAGAGTTTTGGCAGTGTCAGAATTTTTCATCGCTTAGCTTTGATCCACCATTGCAGCTTCAGTGTCAGCAGGCGGAAACATTTCCACCTTCATTTTTATGATGGAACTACAGTACTTCAGTAGTGTCACAGGGCAGTTGCTTAACAGGATTTACACATATTTTTTAAAATATTATATGCCACTCATGAATGATATGATTTACCATTGCAGTGGTCATTTTGCTGAAGTCCTAGAAAATGCATTGCCAAAACCAATAATAGTTGTATAAGTTGTAGAAATGTTAATCTTGTGACTATCCTTCAGGAAGCAGATACCTGAGTGTGTTAACACAGCTTCTGTCTTCTTCACACTGATTACCTCCTACTGATGTGGGAGCTGTTGCCTGCTTTGCTTATGTCTCACCCAGAATTTCCCAGCCACTCCCTATATCACTATGGTCTCCACCTCTGCTTCATCTACCACTCTTAAAGACGTACACACATAACTGTAGAAATTCACACATATAAATCCTTCCCTTCACAGTAAGATACACTAAATATCTGAACTAGTACTGTTCAATTAAGCTACCGCACAATTCCCATTGAACATATCAGTAGCAAAGCTGCAGCCGTAACACACTTACATACAATGCCTTACCAACTGTTCTAGAAATAAACCCGTTTCACTCACCACAAGTCAGCACCACTGCACGGTAATAAAATATGATTTTAACCCCAGCCCTCTCCATTATCTTATGTTCTGTAACTTCCCTTAGGTCAGGCTTCAGCATTTAAAAAATGTAGTTATCACCTCACAGTTTAAACAAATGCTCATATATCTAGAACCAGAAGGGTTATTAGAAAACTGTAAATGCCAAACTATTCAACACAGAGTAACCTTTACAGTGGCTGCATTCATTTCTAGGTTTTATGGATTTTATAAGCCATGATTAATGTAGTAAATATTAATTTTTGTGATGTTGTTATACAACTTAAAATATCTCATTAACCATTTGAGCAATACAGATGATGCCAGGAGAATTTTCTTTATACAACTGTGATCTTTTATATAAGGCTAAACAGCCTTGTGTCACTTAACTGTTGAGATATTTAGAGAAATGTGAATATTATTGCAATACAAATAAACAGTATGCAAATAGTATTCAATATCTCTTTAGCTTCACTAGACAGATGTCAAGTATCAATGCAGTTATGTTTACTACCGTATATGCTTTAAAATGAAATCTTCTTATACCTTGTTTGCAGCATGATTTTGGAATTATTAATGCAAATATGAACAAGTAAAGACACAAAATGGCAAAAGACAAGAAAAATAGTTTTGTGGCAAATATGAACAAGCAATATCTGTTGCCTAGATGTATCAGTACGATGTAGCTATAGAACCATCTGGAGATATCACTAAGTTCCAGTGAATTAACTCAGCCACATCCCCACTAAACATGAGTTCACTAAGGCATTATCATGACTACCACCTGCTATTCAATTTCTGCTACTCTACAACACCTTAATACACTATTTGCAAACAAATTCCCATGTCTCTGTTTGGTTCAGCAGACACAAATAATCTCATACCACCCTACATTCCAGTCGAACACCTGTTGGACAAACACACACTCAGCAACCTCTCCTACATGCAGAATTTCACCAGGTATGTTCAGTGCATCTACATTTACTAACTCATACTTTACATAAACCACTAAAACCACTATATATATATATATATATATATATATATATATATATATATATATGTATATATATATATATATATATATATATATGTATATATATATATATATATATATATATATATATATATATATATATATATATATATATATATATATATATATAAATATGGGTCTACTTGATTAGATCAAATTTTCACTTATTTTACCGAGATGACAACACCAAACTGTCACTAAATAGAAATTACACACTACCGACATTTTTAACTGGGAAACGAGACACTTGGCCAACATGGTGATATATGCCCTTTAACCCAGTGTAGTGCAATCCCAGAGCTGGTATATTTAGTTAGGGTGGTGTAGGGATGCAAGGGGCACACTTTGGGTAGGTTTGACATGGTGCAGTGTATTTCAGTTTTATTGTTGCCCATGTATCTCATTTCTCAGTGAAATATTTCAGTAGTATGTGGTTACTGTTTAGTGACAGTTCGGTGTTGTTGTCCCGGTAAAATAACATTTGGGTAAGTGAAAATTTGACATATATATATATATATATATATATATATATATATATAT
This sequence comes from Protopterus annectens, assembly GCF_019279795.1. Classification (NCBI taxonomy): domain Eukaryota; kingdom Metazoa; phylum Chordata; order Ceratodontiformes; family Protopteridae; genus Protopterus; species Protopterus annectens. Next base: position 593,047,999 of record NC_056746.1, read on the forward strand.
ATAGGTGTGTGTGTATATTTTTTTACAAAGTCACTCACATAATTTCAATACTATTACTTTGTTGAACCATTAAAAGTATCCCAGGGCCCTGACCTACTCTCATGTTTCCTAATGAATGTACCCAGTCTACGGAATAAAACTAAGTCCATGCCTTGTCATCCACTACAACAAGACATCACAGCAATCACAGAATCAATGATAAAAAATGACAACCCCTCACACACTCTTTTTTTTCACAACTATCCCTTAGATTCTAGAACTTCAAAATGGTAGAAAAAATCCTCTATTCTTTCAAATCTTAGCTCAAGGTCCTGTTATTAGTTCAGGATTACCCTGATATTGAAATCTTACCAAACTGTAACTTGTCAGTATACCCACAAACCATAACAGATCACTCCATCTGGCTTTAGCCCGCCTCCCACATATCCTCATCATCCATAGACAAATTCAATACCCTATTACAAAATACGATATACAATAGGACCAATGTACATAACCTCCTGCTTATCTGGGATTTTAACCATAACATTCTGAGTCCCATCCGCAATGACATAGCAGAACATCTCACTGAATAAAACTTACAGTAACTTGTGCAGAAACTTTCACATCCAAATCTAAAAAATAATAACTGCCTCCTACCAAAATGTTTTCTTTTAGAGCCAATTCAGACTCTAGTATCAAAAAGTCAAATCCGTCCTCAGCACCCAAGACAAATTTAACATTTTAAATACAACTGAAACCAACCTTGCTGCAGAATTATTCACCAACACCCTATGAATGCTACAAAATAACTGTTCCCCACTAATTACTAGATTGTACTAAACCAAATAGAATGAAGGGCTAACCAATGAAATGGATTTTTAATAAAACTCAGCGATGACAATGCCAAAAGTCTAAACCTCAAAATCCATGCACTCAAGGCACTCCTCAGTATGGAGAACATTGATATCTGTGCAGTAACAGAAACTTGATTTAAGGCTCCAGAGAGCACCCCAGCACTACCAGGCTATAACGCATACCATACTTTTTGGCCACAGAACCCAGACTGAAACACAAAAGTGGGGGTGTATCCATATTCATCAAGGATACACACACCTCCAGGTTAGTGGCACAGTACAATGCCTCAGAGATCATCCATGTGCAACTAACAACAGGCAAAACTGCAACTGAAATTGTAGCTGGGTTCACCCACCATGACCCAGAAACCCCATTCTGTGTTTCTGGAGACACTGGAAAATATGAAGGTTCTACCAAATGCCCTAATATTGGGTGATTTCAATTACTCAAACATTAACTGGGAGAACTACTTAAGTACTAACTCCCTTGCCCAACACTTCCTGGAATTTATAAACTCAAATGCCCTGGATCAACTGGTCAACACTCCCACCAGAGGTGACAACATATTGGACCTGGTCATCACCAACATGGGCTACTGGTGTTCCACACCGGAGGTCAACCCCTCGCTGGTTAGATCAGACCATAGACTTATTACTCTAGATATCCACATTCTGCCCCCACCCCAATCAAGGAAACCACCATGAAAAACTTTTCAAAAGCAAACTTCAAGTTACTTAAGACTGAGGTGGAAAGGTTCACAGCCCCCATGCTAAAGGACAACACTGTCCAAGCTGCTGAATCCCTTACAAAGTGCCTTTGTAAGGGATTCAGCAGCTTGGACAATGCTGTCCAAGCTGCTGAATCTGTTACAAAGGCACTCTATGAGCACTTGTAAGAATGCATGGATCATGCTATCCCAAGCAAAACCAAGACTCACTCCTCCAAGAAAAGGAAACCAATCTGGTGGACCCCTTCCATAAACAAGCTATACAATAGAAGGAGGAAACTAGTACAGAAAAGAGTAAAATCCCAAGAAGGAAAGACATCCCTGGTCAGTATCAGCAAGAAACTACGATCCCTAATAAAATCATCCAAGGCTAGCTTCGAAAGAAGAATTGCCAAGAACTTCAAAGATAACCACAAAGCGTTCTTTAGCTATGTCAGAACCTACGTGGAAACTCTCAGATCTGCTCTGAGTTAGTGCAGAATGGCACAAAATACACTGAACCGACTGATATTGCCAACATTCTGGTAGACAGGTTTAGTGCAAACTTAACCCACTCTCACTCCCTAAAGGGCCCTTAACCATACCAGAAGAATGTAATACCCCAGCAATCACTAACACACAGGTTAAAACAGCCCTATCCAAAGCCAAAAACACAGCTTAAATGGGATTGGATGGAGTCCCAGGCTGTGTCTTATACGAGCTCCAAAAGGAACTAACCCCTCACCTAAACACACTGTTCAAACTCAGCCTCTCTACAGGCTATGTATGCATAGACTAGTGCACAGCAGCAGTTATCCCACTCCACAAAGGTAGAGCCACAACGGACCCCAGAAACTATCACCCTATAAGCCTGACTAGCCTGGTCTGCAAGGCTATGGAGCGCATCATCATGGAACTCATTAACAGAGACATTGGGAACCTCCAAACATTAGACCCTACCCAGTTTAGCTGTGTTAAGGGCTGATTATGCCTCCTAAACCTGGTGGACTTCTTTGAGACAGTTACCAAGGCTTTAGATGAGGGAAAGGAGGTCCACACAGCTTACGTAGACCTCGCAAAGGCTTTCAACACCCTTCCCCATTCTGGTATTATAGACAAGCTCACCAGTCTGAACATAAACCCCTAGGTCATGAGATGGGTTGCCAATTGGCTCACAGATAGAACCCAAACAGTGAGAGTTGCAGGCTCTAGGTCCAACTCTAAACTGGTTACAAGTGGGACCCCTCTTGTTCGGTATATACTTCTCAGAGGTACAGACAAGCACAGGAGGACTATGGCTGATCAAGTTCCCAGATGACTGCAAACTGGGGGCCATAACTGACTCTCCGGCTGATACAGACATCTTCCAGAGGGGTCTCACTGAGACAGATACCTGGTGTCAAAATCATAGCCTCAAGCTAAATGCCAAAAAGTGCATAGTCATCCCCTTTGGAAAAAACAAAGTACCCATGAACTACCACATACGTGGTAGTCCCCTAAATACAGAAAATGTAATAAGGGATCTGGAGACCCAAGTAGATAGTAATCTCTCCTTTGATAATCATATTGCCAAGGTGGTTAGAAAATCCTTCTATGTGACCCACCTAATTACAAAAGGGTTCGCATCTAGAACAAAGGAGGTGCCCCTCTAATCATCACTCATCAGACCCATCATAGAATACAATGCCCCATTTGGGATGCACCTTAGAAGATGCCTCCAACAGCTGGAAAGACCACAGAAGTACCTCACCAAGAGGATTACTGGCCTCAAACAGATGCCCTATGTAGCCCGACTGAAGAAACTCCAGCTGTACTTGGTTGCATACCGCTTACTCAGAGGTGATCTCTGCCTGACGTACAAGGCCATGTCCAACCCAGAATTGATGGACATGCTCCATCTAAAAAAAACAAATCCCCATGAGCCACATGCTTTAGCGATCTAAACCTCACCACAACGATAAATAGGACATGGTGGAGGGATAGATTCCTGTTCCAGAGACTCCCCATGCTTTGGAACAGGTTTTCAATCTACAGTAGGCAGAGCCCCTCACTAACACTCTTCTAGAGAAACCTTGATGAGTGGATGGAAAACAAAAAATCTACCCCTCAGATCACTGCAGTGGTTCTGCTTGACAGAGGCATACAGAACTAATGGATCTGCTGGACAGGGGCACAGGGAACTAATCTAAGGGGGTGGCAAAAGCCAACACATTCTGGCTAGGCTTATAGATGCCCTCAGGATGATAGCCTAGTACTTACCTATGAACCTATGATGAAGCATGGTATTTTGGCAAGCCAACCAAAATACTATAAGAAAGAAACATTGTCCATCTCAAACACCTGTCATAATAAGTCATTAGGAGGTATAACACCAGGCTAATGACACCAACACAAAACTCCTTTATCAACATACTCAAACAGTTCTGGAAAGAGCTGAACACACTCTGTTCTAGAAACAAATATGATCTCATAAAACACCACACACATTCTCCATAGATATGTTGTAAGTTATTCTGTTGCCTACTGCTGTCCCCTGATCTTCACCCCCAAGCTCTAAGTTGAGAAGTGAAAAAAAGAAGGTCCTCTACCATGGCACAGTAAACACTTTAGGTCTAAAATAAAATATGCTCTTCTTCTCTGTTAAAGTGCACATTGTAGCAAGCAGCTGCTACAGTTTATGGCACACACTGAGCACTAGTAGCAAGTAGCTGCTACAGTTTATGGCACACACTGAGCACTAGTAGCAAGCAGCTGCTACAGTTTATGGCACACACTGAGCACTAGTAGCAAACAGCTGCTACAGTTTATGCCACACATGGAGCAGTAAGTGTTTCATTTCTGATCACAAACACAGTACAGCATTTGAAATGGCTGTAATGCACTCCAATGAAGACCGATTACCCTCTAGTACTTTGCACATGGGCTGATTCCTGCATTGTCCCACCCTAGCTACCCTACTGATTTTCTCCCTCAGACTTGGAATTCATTCATTGGAATTCAGCAACCTACTTACAGCTCATCTGAAAACAAGCATAGCCCCAAAACAAGAATTTCTCCCCCTACAATCCTTAATTTTACTTTAAGCATGTTAAAGTGACAGACATAATTGCAATTTTCATAATTTACTCTTGCATAATGGTTAGTGGTAATTTCACCTGGCAACCAGTAACCGCATGTTCAGTGACCTGGAATTTTAGTTTTCTTAAGACTATTACCGTAAAAAGAGTTTTAGGTTGTATAGATATGAATAAGCAAGAAAAGCATTTATAGATGGGTATCATTTTCAAATGATACCCATAAAGGAGAAGCATATTAGATGCAGAATTTGTACAGCTTAAGAATATTCAGTGTTTTTAAAAGTTTATTTATTTCAGCAAGGTTCGGTTCTCCTCGGCGGCTGGGGTGGGTCTGTGTTGTGGAGTTGCATGTTCTGTTGTGTGTGGGGTTTCCCGGGTACTCCGTACTCCCCTTTCCTCCCATTCCAAAGATGGAGCATTTCTCCCCGGGCCTCCGCTGAAAACAGGATCTGTGGAACCTAGTCGGACATTCCCGGTCAACAAATGTTAAATAAAATAAATAAAATAAAATATTTAATTCAGTTTGATTACTAGGTATGAGGGTTGGTTCAAAGAGCATGATCATCCATCTATCCAACCATCCATCCATCTAACCATGCATCCATGTTCTAAACCACTTGTCTAGGGGAAAGTCACAGTGGTACAAAAGCTGAGAAGGATAGACATGACTTTCTACCCCCAACAACAGTCTGTAACTTATTTTGTTAGATGCCAAGGTATTCCCAGGCAAATGGAAAGATAAGATCCATTCAGTTTGTCCTGGGTTAACTGAAAAGCTAAGTCCAAGTGGACCATGCCTAATGCACCTTTCATGAGAGGCACCCGGGGCCATCTTCACTAGGTTTGCAGGCAAGCCCAGGTGAGTCAGCCCAGTTTGGTGATTCCCTTGCCCTATCATGAATGGTAAGCCCATCTATCCTGTGAACAAGCTTCATTTATGAAACAAGTTTCCATGACTTTATTCTTCCAGGCACTTCCCTGAGGTTGTGACTGTATGTAGAGATCAAGATAAAAAGTGACTGGTAAATTGAGTATCCTGCCTATTACCACCAGAATCTGCCATTGCTGCATTCATCCAATTGTCAGTCTCCCAGTTCACTTTTCCCCTAACTCATAAGAATGACCACAAAATTCCTAAATATCTCTATTTAAGGCAGGTGCTTTCTCTCCTGCAGAAGCCATGCTTTTCAGGACAAGCATGAGTATTGATTTGGAGGTGCTGATTCTCATAACAGTTACTAGTGAATGCTGGAGGTCTCAGCTAGTTGAAACTAAGAGGGCAACATCATCTACAAACACTCTTGGTGCAGCCCACTCAGTCTTTATCCTCTAAAGGCCTCAGATGTCCTTTAATATCTGTCCAGTAAAATTACAATGGGTGAAGGGATTCAAGACACATCCTTGTAAGTTGAATGAGACCAGCAATGTCATTTCAAATGACTGTTGCGATTTTGCATAGGGCTCTAGAAAAAGTAATATAAAATTGCCCATTGATATAGTAGGTAACTGTATCTGAAAAACACATTAGAATTTGTCGCATTATGTTTTTACATCTGTTGCAGCATGATTAGATGGTCCTGACATTTAATATTCCAAAACAGTTACAGACATATTTATTACAAGTGTGTGTAATAACTGTAATATATTACATTAGAGGACATTAATTCATGTTTATTCCACTAATCCACTCAGAAAGAAGATGTCTTCAGTTAAAACTGAGACTTTCAAAATATGGCATGAAAGTATCTCGACAAAGAAGTGTGGTTTGGATTTCATTTGATTAACCATAAAGTAAAATAAAATTATATTTTAATATCTGTTCTTTGCTGCGCATTAAAATTTTAACTAAAATACAGAATGTTTTATAATTGTCTTGCAACTTATTTATACTGTAATCTCATCTTTGGAGTTCAATGTTTTCAGTGGTCTTGTTTTGTCTCTATTATAAGAAGTGAAAAAGTGGGAAGCATAAGAAAATATTGATACCAAGTAAAAGTAATGTGATGAGAGTTATAGGACAGTGAGTTGGGATGCCCAATTATTGGCCCTGAACAGAGATGAGGGCCAAAAAAGTAATTTATAGACAAAGTGCTATTACATATCTACATAATAGCTTTTAGATCTTTGCTAAATTTTACATGTTCATTAACTGCAGCAAGGTCACTAGCTGCATTTTGTAACAGATTATGCTGCAAGCATTCTTGGAATTGGATTGTCACTGCTTAAATGATTACAGATTCATAGGTTAGTACTAAGCTTACTAATCTTGTGAGCCATTGTAAGGAGACTCAAACCCTGCACCTTGTGTTTGTAAGGCAAACACCTTAACCATTAGGCCACACTCCCAAACTCCCAAGATACAAGAAAGCACCCTTTTTATGGTGCTTATTGTGCCCCTGCCAGCTTGTGCCAGGGCAGCCACCCCTTCACCTCACCCTAACCACACATTCTAATAATCTTTCTTGTCCACAAGATAAACTTTCTCTTCATTCTAAAATACCTATGTTATTATTTTTTTGTGTTACTCCATCTTCACTTCTGTGCAGCATTAGCTCTCTTGCAATTCACTGTCCTTTTTTTCCTTCTTGGAGCAAAAGCCTTTCATTTGAGATTACCATTCAGGCAGGAAGCAGGATTACTGAGTTGTAATGCTCTAAATCCTATACACATGCAGACAATATGAACAATTGCTATGCTGAGAGCCTATTATGGCTTCACCTCTGCTGGGATTTGTAGATTCCTATAAACTGAATGCAGCCCCCCCATAAGAATACTGCTAATCACTGCTCTGCAGATATTTCCAGTCTGCATGCTTTATGATGTACTCCTGCTTTACAATGAGAGAACAACAGAACAGGCTGGGTCAACATAGAGAATGAACTGTTGCTTTATTTTCTTTTATGAACCATTATGATCTGTTTTGACTCTTAATAGCATTTCCAAAAGTTAACAAACTACAGAACATCCCTCTGATATCATCATTCTTTTCCAGAGTTATATTTCCCCCACATACATTAATAACCCAAGTACTTTTCCCTAATTACACACAACATTATTTGACACTTACACACAAACCCACTAGTTGAGCTACATTTGAGATTTTACAACAGTTACACACAAACTTACATTGTCATGTTTTTGACATGGCCTTGTCTTTTATACTATTGTAATACAGTCTTTTCCCTACATTCCCCCTTCCCCAAATTATCAGAAATATTCAGCCAGTGGGCTGTCTACTACTGACACTTCTATATTAACTAACTTCCATGACTAATATCTCCTGCCACTTTATCCCCTCTTCCCCTCACCCTAGACATCTATTGTCCATTTCCTACACATACCATAACAACTCTTGTTTAACTATCCTGTTTCCTAACTATACTATGCCCACTGAGCTGTTTATTTCCTCAGCCAATTGTTGAAGATTCAATCTATCCCAATATCCCCATCCAGACTTACATTCCTCCAGTCCCAAGATACATGGTTTCCATAGATCATGTCTCTCTTTTGTAGGCTATTCTCAAAATCTCCCATTGTTTATTGTAAAGGTGATACATTTCCTAATACATCCACCACATATGCATTTGATCTGGATTTTCTACCTCACTACTTCAGCAGAGTTTCTGTTTTAAACTACAGAAGTGTTTCTGTTTTAGAGATGAGGGTACAATTATTATTTCTTTCTCAATGCTGTGTTGTCAGTAATGGGGGGTACCTGCTAATAGTTACAATTCTGCCTTAACTCTGGTAATGCACACTTTCCACTTCTGTATGGAGTATTATTACATGATTACTTTTAATGGACACATATTAGTCTAGGAGTGCTAAGAAATGTTATCACAATGAAACTCAGCTGCTGATTTGCTCATTAATGTGATCCGAGATATATTGCAGACTATTGTATATAAATTATGTATGATAGCAGGATTATACATGCACACTGCAACCTTCTTGTATGGCAGAATTTTACTTATTGATGATTCACTCTAGAAATAATACTTTTAGATGTTTATACAAAATGGTTAGGTCAGATTAGTGTTAATTTAAGTGAGCATACCAATGTTTCACCCAATATATTCTGGCCATTTTCTACCACTTAGTCAGTCAGTATAAGTATTGTCATGGTTTTAATAACTTGTCTGAGAAAGGAGGATAGCCTTTGATTTGTGATTTATGATTGATTGATTGATGATCTCAGTGAATGCCTTTCATTTGTATTTTATTTACATTTTTGTTTGTTTCTGTTACTTTAGATAGATGCAGCTGGAGTTCTTACAGCAGAACAACTAGCCGATGTTACGATCAATGTAACTGCTTGGAATAATACTTCACAAATCACAAAGATCCTTACTGTTCTGGTTGGCAGAGGTTTTGGTGATGTTAATGCATATTTTACACAGTTAAACAAGGTAAGTGTTTTATCAAATCTTCTTTATAACAACAGTCTTTTTTCCCTTGAAACTGGGATATGCTATATTTTTACTACTATTTCATGCTCTTTCAGCATCTCTTCTTTGACAACAAACTACTTAGTTTGCCACCAGCAACCATGACACTTGTGATGTTCCCTCCTGTGGAAAATAATTTGGAATACTAACAGAGCTAATTTCATAAAAAATGGTTCTCAACTGTTTTCCTTTCTAAATTTTCCACAGGAAAGCTAATTTGAATGAATACATTAGTGTGTTGCATTCTTTAGGGTAGACCTGTATTCATGGAGCTAAAATAAGCAGGGTCTATATCATATAGTCGAAACTTTAGGTAATCGAATACCTAAAGCTCGACACCTAAACAGCGAAAGCTGTAAACCGTGAATTTTTTCATAGGGATAAAATTGGCCATTATTGGGAATCTGCCCTTTTCTCCGCTGTAGATCGATCTAGGAGTTGGTATATTTAGTTAGGGGGGGGGGCACAGGTCCCCACATGGGGGGGTGTGGGGAGAAGCCCGCCCACTCAGTTAGGGTTTGAAAGGGTTTTTTTTTTGTATGGCCAAGCAAATTTTTTCCCTATGAAAAAATTTGCGGAAGTGGTTGTTTCTCACTTTAGAGCTTTCGCCGGTTAGGTATCTAGCCTTAGGTATTCGATTACCTAAAGCTTCAGCTATATGATATAGACCCCATAAGCTGTAACTTCAACACGTTTAGTATATTTTCACTTTTGGGAGCAGAACATGGACTGACGTATCACACTTGCCCCTCCTGATGACAGCACTACCTGCAGATGAACTGCTATCCCCTGCTATAGGGCAATATATGGGTAAACTCGTGGGTTACCAGTGTGACAAGGTATGTGCTGATGCCCAAAACACTGCACTGTTACACAAGTATACAGCATTTTAGGGACTTACAATAGCAAGTGATGTGCACTTTTCTTTCCATTTTTCCTCTTTTTACTGCTCACTATTTGGTGCATTTTCATGGCTATCTGCCCTAGCTACATTTATAAGCTAGCCAGGTGTGTGTGTGTGGCTTTCACCACCCCAGAATACTATCTATACACCCATTAGTGAGCAGTCCTAGAGATGCTGTGTGATACAGAGATGATTCCTGGGGTGAACCCCCGATCTCACTTTCTCCTCGTGAATCTTCTTCTTGAACTCCCTCTTGCAGAGGGGGCTCTGCCTCACATGGACTGGGATTCTGTTCCATAGTGTAGTCTGGGTGTGGAATCTGTCTCTCCTTCCATCATTTATCTATTATGTATATCCTCTTCTTGCTCTTTTGTCTCTCTCGGTCTCTTGATTTGGATTGGTGGAGTTGGACATTCCATTTGGAGTGGGGTTGGGCCTTGTAATACAGTTCACACACAGCCTCTGATAGACGCACACGGTATGTGACTGAATAGAGGGCATCTTTCTGAATGAGGGCATCATGATTTTGTTTGAGCTTTTATTGTTTTGGTTTTGAACTTTTGGAGTGTTGTCAACTGAACTGCTGCAGGTGTCGGGTAAGCTCTGAATGGGAATCGGGCGTTCTGAAATTCTGAAGTGAAATCAATGGTAGTACCTCTCCTGATCTGGATGTGAATTCCTCTCATGATCAGGTGGGCATGTAGCAAGGTCTTAGAAACCACTTTGCAATGTGAGTAAGTCAAAGTGTCAAAAGAGAGGTTACTGGTCCCTTGGGGTCCCAGGTCTTCCTGATAACTTCTCTTAATGGATTACTACCTATGTGGTAATTAGTTACCTTGTTTTTTGTTTTGTTTTAAGGGTATACATATTTTTTTTTTTTTTTTGCTTAAGGGGCTGGGGCTGGCACCATCCATTTATTTCAGATGAGACCTTCTGGGGATGTCTGTGTCTGATGGAGTGTCAATTATGGTGCCCAGTTTGCAGTCATCTGCAAATTTTGTCAGCCACAATCCCCCTATGTTTGCCTGCACTTCAGAAAAATAAATGCAGAACAATTCTGCTCCCTATTACTTACACTGACAATTTGACCCAGCCTTCCTCTTTCCTAAAGACATCTCCCTTTGACTTCATTTTGAAAATGTGGATATGAGCTATTATTCTTTTATTTGACAGAGGCCACAAGTATATTGTATCTGCACTTTCCAGCCGACTTTCTGACTAAGTGATGCATAGACGCTATCCACTGATCTGTACTAGAAGTTATTGCAGCTCAGTCTGAGCCCCTGTATTACTCTGAGCTGGTAAGAACCTCTGTTTAATATGTTCAGACATCTTGCTCTCTAGTCATTCAGTAATAATACATTTTTTCCATGTGACAGTCACTGCCATTCTCTCAGTACAGTGACCTTGTATTTGTATCAAAAGTCCACCAGTTGCAGAGGATTTCAAAATTCAGTTGAATATGGTTTTATAGGTCATTTGACATTTCCATTGAACCTCAAGGGGAAAATTTCCAGTTTTGCCCTCAGTGAGCATTCTGTAGAATGGAAATAAATTTTACTCTTCAGTATGGAAACATCAATTAAAATGCTTAAAGTAAAACTGGTGGAGGAGGAACTCCGATCTTTGTGACTTTGTGATCATCAGATGACATTACCTTCTGTTGTATAATTTGTGTTTAAGTATTCATTTATAGGCGGGTAGTATTGTCCAAACCCATAAAATAACTTCTCATTTTTTTTACCTTCAATCTTTTTTGTTATTACAAACATTAAAGGTATTATCAGAATAATTATTGCAATAATATAATATATCACCATTGAAAAATTAATGGTGAATTTAAGAAACCCTAATAGAAGACCTTGGATAACATAACCTTAACAATTATAGCATGATTCCAATCTAAATAAAATTGTCAGTAATTACATTACATTACATGAGTTTGATGGCAGAAGTGAGCAATAACCCTATCTTATCTGACTTTTAAGTGTTTAGCATCTACCACCTCTTCATCTCTACTATACCCTTCCATTTTCACCTGTACCAATTTGTTTTCAATGGCTTTGTGGATTTCTACTCATTCTAGTATCCATCCCATGGATACACAACCCTGTTAGTGAAAAAAAAAATACTTTCAGAGATCCATTAAATTATTAGTTCTTACAATCTGCTACCTGTGACCCCATCTTGCCCCTATGTCATTCTGTTCAGATTGATCCCCTCTACACCTGTCTTTTTTGATTTCATGTGAGAAGACCCATAGTTCCTGTAGCCTCTGACCATAGTCTGTTGCCTACATCTCACACATCTTTCTTGTAGTTTTCCTCTTAATTCATTCCAGCATCATGATAGCCTTTTCCCTTATATGGCCCCCAGAATTTGCTTGCAGTACTTAAGGTGCAGTCTGAGGGCGGCCACGGTGGTGCAGCCATTAGTATTGCTGCCTCACAGCAAGAGGTTCTCCAGTTCGATCCTCGGCTGGGGTGCCTTCTGTGCGGGGTCTGCATGTCCTCCCTGTGGTCATGTGGGTTTCCTCCGGGTGCTCCGGTTTCCTCCCACATCCCAAAGACATGCTGTAGGTGGATTGGACACTCTAAATTTGCCCTAAGTGTGAGTGTGTGCCTTCTGTGGAAGGTTGGGCGCTGGGCTGGCAACTCGACACTGTAAAACTCCACTGCCAATCATGAGTGGACAGGTGATCCACTGTGGTGACCCCTAACCGGTAAAAGCCGGAAGAAGACGTAAGGTGTAGTCTGACCAAAGTCCAGCAGACTGGAAGGATTATCACTCGTTTTTTTAGAATTTAATACCCTGGGAATGCACCCAGACATTCTCTTTGCTGCTGCTACTTCCCCTGTTCTCTGCTCCTGGTGGACCAATTCTTGAGGGATCAAAAATTCACATTCTTTTTTAAAACTACTGCACTTTATAATAATAATAATTAAATACAGATGTACAACAAACATTGACATAAATCACAAAGCATTATACCTCTACTAACAGAATAGAACCCTCAGATTCAAACACTATATATAGTATGTTATCAATTTTGGAACCAACAAGCATTAATTTAGCTCAGATTTTAATATATCAGTGAACATGAATGGACCAGCACTGGTGATTATTAAAGCTCCATTTAGTGTTTTATAACAATAGAGTAATATGAATTCACCATCTAGCGATAATCCTCCACAGTTTAGCACTTTCATTTTGGAGCAACAGCAAACGTTTGTGGATCTAAATGCCATTCCAACACTTGACCCTATTGAATTCCATTTTTAGAGAAGCCATTACTGATGTCAGAACCTCGACTACAGAGAGGGAGAGTACCTTACAAACAGTGGCAGAAGAATATTCACCAATGTCAGGTGACACACAGCCAAACAAGGAATTAGATTCTTTGATATATAACTTATCTAATTATGTTTTGAGTGCAGGTGAGATGTCTGTTTTGAGCAAAGGACTTCCCTTTATACTTGCAGTTACTACTGATATCTCAAGAACATTATCTGAATTTAAGTACTTCATAAGAACATTGAATCTTAAAATTATATTTGGCTCACAAGATGTGTCTAATGTGAATGTATTAAAGCATTTCAGCATTTTTTATACCTTGCAATAATCCTATTGTACAAGTGTTTGAATGGGGTGTTGAACGTGAAATTTATGATTTGTATCATATGCATAAGACTAATAGGTTTTATAACCTTACACCAGATGAGCATTCTGTATTAAATCTTTAACTAGTAACCCTGATATCACTATTAAGAATGCCGATAAAGGGGGTGGGATGGTTGTGCTTGATACACATTTTTATGTTGTTTCTATGAACCAGATACTTAGTAGTCAGGATTATGAATGCATTAATAAATCTGTTCTTAATATGATTATTAAGGAAGTTTCACACACTATACAGTCTTTATTAGATCAAGGTAAGATTGAAGCTTGTTTGAACATTTGCACTCTGACACTCCAAAGATACCCTTTATTTATAGCATACCAAAAATACACAAATTTTTATCCAACCCACAACTGAGATCTATTGTCTCTGCAAGAGGTTGGATAACTAGGTTTTTAGAAATGCAGCTCAGGATAGGTTTTGAACATACTGGCATGATAAGGGGCACTAATGATTTCTTACAAAAGCTTTATGAAGCATCAATGTTGAGTGAGTTAAATGATTGTTGTTTTGCCACCTTGGAAATTAATTCTTTATTTACTGTGATACCTAACAATATAGGTCTGTGCTATGTAAAAGAATTTTTATTTGATTTTACAGAATGCAATCAGCCTTATATTAATTTGTTGTGCCAACTTCTACAACTTGTTTTAACTAATAATGTCTTATTTCAGAATCAATTGTTTAGGCAGGTGCATGGTGTAGCAGTGGACACTCCTGTTGCTAACACCTATACCAACATTGTTATGTTATGTTATGTGTCAGTTTATTTTATCACATGAAAACAGGTTTAAGGAAAATGTTGTATTTTACCATCATTTTGTTGATGACTTGTTTTTAATATGGCATGGTGATGCTGGATCATTTGATGAATTTTATCATTGTGTTTCAAATACATTGCCTTTTCTTAGTTTTAATGTCACTGTTGGTGTTCTTGAAACAATCCCATACTTACGTAGGCACAGTATTCACCCACATTTTATATGTAATAATGTTGAACAGAACCAGATGACATGGGTTGTAAGGTTAAATACATCAGATGACGTGACAAATATTCAATTAGAAAATATGGCAACTGATTTTGAGAAGAGAGGTTATGCAATGGATAGCTTAAATTTATTTCTGATTTCATTAAACAAAAGGCTTAAGATAGTGAGACCTATTTTCTCAGTGAATTCAACAGTACATAAGAAAGTTCACTCTATTTCTAATACACCCAGATGCCTTATTCCATGTCAAACAAATTATAAATAAATATTGGCACATTTTACAAGAAGTTCCTGATATGACATCGCAGATAGACCTAGGTTTGGTTTTAGAAGGAGTTCTAATCTGAAACAGCTTTTATGTTACAAAAAACAACCCTGCACAATTATACAATTTAAGACCACTAGGAAAGATACATTTAGATGTGGGGGTATGCACGTACTCTCAGTATATTTAAACCAACAAGACTTTTGTAGATCCCATCAGTGGCTAAGAATTTGAACTCAGAGCATCTAGTAGTTGTAACACTAAAAACTTAATTTACTTAATCTTGTGCGATCACTGTAATGCCTACTATGTTGGCAAAACCAATCAGACATTTAAACAATGTATTGGCAATCAGATTTCTGAGATCAAAAGACATGTTTCTATTAATGCCCTATATAAATATAAAGTTGATAGAGGAACTCAACATGGTTTTACATTTTGTATTTTGAATGTATTATTTGAAACACTGCGTGGTGGAGATATTACCCATATCACAGAGATGTAAGAATATTATTAGATTTTTACGTTTAAGAGTGCATGTGCCTCCCAGACTAAATGGGCATCTCTCTTTGAAACCTCTTTTAAGGGAATTGCACAAGAAAGTATAATTTTATGTACTAAATTTATGTATTAAATTATTTATGTGTAATACTTATATTTAAATATGTTTATAAACAAGTTTAAGCAAGTTCATTTTTAATTTTTATTGTTACAAATAGTATCATGTGAGTATGGTGACATGTGACTCTAGGAATACTATTTAAATGAGATTGCTGAATTGTGTTTAGATTTGCCTGAATAAGCCTCTTTGTCGAACGCTTGGCTCGCAATACATTAATCTAACTTATTCACTTGGATTGACATGGTCCCATTGTGGTTTTTACTTTTCTGACTCTGTGAATATTCCATCCTGAAAGTGGTTGGTTTCCTCATTGACACGGCAGTTCTGGAAAGGCTGGTGTAGAAAAAGGGGCAGTAACCACTGTCTCCTTACGATGAATATCCGGCTCATGGTTCATATTCAGACAATTGATGCTACTAGGGGTATACACAGGTGTAACAGCAGTGCCTATAACAGTCTCACCAGAACCACTGCCTTGTAAGGTGTTCTTATTATCATCCTTATTAGCTATGCCATGCAGGAAAACAAAGATATTCCCAGCCTTAAAATCTGAATAGCTATGTTAAGTCTTTTTACATTTTTGTTTGTCAACCTGCACTCATACATGGAGACACTGCTGTACTCATCATCCAGCGTAGACTGGTAGATATCCAGTCTGTACTCACTCTTCATTGCTTTTTGTAACGTATCAATTTCTGCTGAAAGTTCCACCTCAAAGGGTTTTAAAAACTGTGTAAGTACTCTTATATAATTAAAGCTCAACTCCAGGTTAATCACCTGCCAGGGCTTCAACAGTTCAGAATACATTTCTGCATAAGTCAGCATCCTGAGCACCTGTAGCCCTCTTGGTTTAACCTAATAGTGAAAACAGGATTTCCTGAGACTTTTTTTTTTGTCCTACAACAGTGGATATTTGAATGACCAGATCACTCTTATTTGTTTTTTTCTGGAGCTTATTTTTGAAAATAATCTTTTTATTTTTGACAAGAAATTTTATCTCCAGAGGTTAGGCATAGCTAAGGGCACAGCTTGTGCCAACACCTACTCCAATATGGTGATGGCACAGTGGAGATGTTGTACTGATGTACTGATGAAGGGTGTTAACCCGAAAGCTTTACCATATTAAATTTGTGATTTGTTTTTAGAGTGGAAATGTTATCATGTTTTGAGGGACAATAGGTTTTCAGGTTATGTTAAATTTTATAAAAGATTTGTAAATTATGTCTTTTTATTATGGGGAGGGCCAGTAACATTGATTGATGAGTTTATTTTGTATTTTGGAAGCAACAGTAAAGTTCTTACGTTTACCATAAATTACTGCACTCATAGCATTGATTTTTTTAGATGTTTATTTGACTAAGGCCAATGATGGTTATATTGAGATGGGTGTGCATAGAGAACCATGCAGAAAGGATAGTATTTTCCATTGTTTGAGTATGCATCCTGGACACATATATAAGAATGCATTGAAAGCCCAGTGAATGAGGGTTTCCAGGTTACACACTAGTGATGTCCATTTAGATCAAGCATTTGCAGATTTAAGGGATGATTTTGTTAGTAGATGCTATCAGGCAAGAGAGACTAATGGACCTATTAGGGAAGTCCATGGCTCAGAAAGGGAGCATGACACTGTATTTCTCTCATAGGAGGGATGATGGTGAGACATCTCCTAAGGAAACATTGGCATACAGGGAAATATTAGGGTTGCACCTACATATTTGAGTGATGTTAACCTGGTTTGTAATATCAAAAGGAACTGGATAATTCTTATGGCTGATGATCATATTAAATGAATAGTGTGTGATCAACTAAGTTTCTTTTTTATAAACAGTCGATTTCTGAAGAGACAACTTTGTTATGAGTGTATCATCATCACTAGCTCAGTATCTGAGAGTATGAATACTTTTCCCTGTCACTTCTGCAAAGCTTGTAAATTTATCCTTATGGAAACATACTTTTTTTCATCCCATAGCCCAAAGAAAATATGCCTAGACTTAATATAGACTGTAAGAGCATGAATTTATTATATTTAGCGGTCTGTGGTATATGTTCTTGTTTTTATGTTGGAAAGACAAATTGTTCTATTAATGAACAGATTCTTGAGCACTTAGGTGATATACGGAGATGTGATGCATCTAATGCCCTGGCTAAACATGTTGTGACTTTTATTACACATACATTTTGATTTATGGTGTTACAGTTGATTTTTATTACACATACATTTTGATTTATGGTGTTACAATTGATTTTAAAGGATATGAGAGAGGGTGATATAACTAAAACCGAGGTTGCTGAAATGAAATGGATAATTGCTTTTCAAGCAAATAAGAGGTTTGATCTTAACGAGGATGTGCCTTTAAAGCCAGCCTTGAAATCACATGATTTGTTTCATTGATTAATTGTTCTTGTTATTTATATGCATTTTATCTTGATTTTATGGTCTGATGAAGTACTGAATGGCATGAAAGAGTTTACCCATTAATATTTTTGGCTTTTCGTTTTGTTGGTAGTTT
Organism: Protopterus annectens; assembly: GCF_019279795.1. Taxonomy (NCBI): domain Eukaryota; kingdom Metazoa; phylum Chordata; order Ceratodontiformes; family Protopteridae; genus Protopterus; species Protopterus annectens. The sequence continues at coordinate 593,066,039 of NC_056746.1, forward strand.
CTTTCTTTTTTTTTCTCTACATCTTAATTAAAGGCCCCGAATTTTTTCACATTCCTTTTCTACTTTGTTTCCATTGTTTACAGTTTTCCTAGCTGACCTTTCACATCAAGATTGTTGTGGCCTAAGTGTAATCCTTTGCATTTTTCAGATTGAGACTCACCTGCCACATTTCTAGCTCCTGGTTCAAAATTTCCAAATCCATTGCTAGACTGTTCCTTCCTTCCTGCATTACAGCATCTATTGTTGTGTCACCAAGGAGGTTGATTCCCTTAAATCGTTCTGAACCAAATGCTCTGAAGCATACTGGACCTCTGGACCTTGGAAAGGCCAGAGTGGTACTCCAGTAGTCAATTGTTAGTTTTCTAATCCTTGACATTATCTTTCTCATCACAGCTCTTTGTGGCCAACTATTCAACCATGTAGCCTCTCCACTATCATCACTTTCTATGGGAAAAGAGTCAAAGTCTTGCTGAAGTCAAGGGAAATTAGATTTACTTCAACTTACATGAAAAGTTCATTGTTACCAACTCATAAAAATGGATCAATTTAAATGTAATTTAATTTAAAACTCAACAGCGATGAGAGTAATCTTCCAGTCCTATATTTATACAGCCTCAGTATGGCCTCATACACATGCTGTTCTGATTCCTGTGCCTAGATACAGTAAGACAGACACCTGGGTTGTACCAGCATTGTACTTATGAGTTGTGGAATTATTCATTTTATGAATGGTAGCCATGTCAATATACCATGTCATCAGTTGCTGTGATGCTTGAGAAGGATTTCAATTTTTCCCTTTCTGAACACCACTATGAAACATATTTCTTTTGAGCATGCCAGAACCATAGTTTTCCCTGCTAAAGGCCACTTTTAAGAAGTTGGGATACATTGTTTACAATGAAGCTGTGCTTCCATATCCAGCTAAAATGTTCTTCCTCAGAGCTCATTGCAGATCAGGCAAGACTTGCAGAGAGTTTAAGGGAAGTGTTTTTTTCATGTGTGTGGCACCATACCAGAATGTTGCCCTTGCATGTAAAACTCTCAAATCACAATTTTCAGCAAATTCCAGCTTTGACTTTGGGTCAGTTGATGAAGGTCCATTTCTGATGTTCTACATGTACAGTGCCTAACAGGCCATGTTTTATTTTAGTACTTATATCTTATTTCCCATAGCAGTACAATAAGAGTACAATGCTAGTACAGTTGAAAATTATGTTATTTAATTCAAGACATAAGACAAACACATATACCCATTTCACCTTCATCTAGGCATGTTTTATTAAGGAAGGCACAAGTTTAAGCAAAACCATTATGTTTTTTCTTATGACTTTGGTTAAATACAAATATTTTCTAGTCTTGGTATACTTATTTCTTTTGCTGTGTTGCAGTATTTTGCAATGCTATGTCTGTTTAATTTTAGATTGTCTACAATCTTTTATTTATTATTTGTATTGTTTTCCTATAAAGATTGGCAGTGCCCAAATGATTAGTCTTACTGGCTCACATGGTCCAGCTTGAGTTTCAGCCTTGAGCACAAACTGTATTGAATTTGTGCTTTTCCAGTATCTGTGTTGTTTTCTGTCAGTTCCAAAGATATCCTGCAAACATTGACTGGCAATGCTAAATTATCCATAGATTTATTACTACAAGAGATTCTGCCTAGGTTAGAGCTGCCCTTGTGATGAATTGGCATGGCATACATGATTTATCTGGCTATGATGCTCATTGTGAATGAGGCTGTGACTCAACACAAACATGTGCTGTGTAAGAGATCACTGCTAATAGAGTGATGGATTATTATTGCCAAACCAATGTATTAACAGACTACAGTTACTGAATGGTATGTGTCTGAGTTGTAAATCTTACTTTTGTAATTTTGTAGGTTTACTGGACTGTTGATGGATGAAAGTCACACTTTGCCTTTTTCTGGAGTGATAATATTAAGTATTCTGTCCTTTCAGTTTTATAGGACCTTTAAAATTTGATTTTGATAAAAAAGGGCTTTCATTATTTTCCCCTTAAGACAGTTAATTTAAAAAACTTAGCATATAAAACAAGTTTGAGATTACAAATGTTTGATTATCTTCTTCTTCTTTCGGCTTTTCCCAGTTAGGGGTTGCCAAAGTGAATCACCTGTCCGCTCATGATTGGCAGTAGAGATTTACGGTGTCGAGTTGCCAGCCCGGTGCCCAACCTTCCACAGAAGGCACACGCATGCACACACTCATGCCTAGAGCCAATTTAGAGTGTCCAATCCACCTACAGCATGTCTTTGGGATGTGGGAGGAAACCGGAGCACACAGAGGAAACCCACGCATCCACAGTGAGGACATGCAGACTCCGCACAGAAGGCACGCCAGTCGAGGATCGAACCGGAGAACCTCTTGCTGTGTGGTGGCAATGCTAACCGCTGCACCAACACGGCCACCCAAACATTACAACATTTCAAATGTTTGATTATATGGAGTGTTAATATCTCAATATAGATGTATATAATGATCATACAAAATAAGGGAAAGGGCATATTCTCGAAGTCTGAGAATTGTGCAGACTCACACATCTGTCAATCTTCTGTTTAGTTGACTGGGTCTGAGGAGAGTCATCTGTTTAAATTCTAGCAAAGTGTTGCTACTAGTGTAACAAACTGCCAGTTACAGCCACTGGAATTAGTGGCTGAAATCACTCTCCTGCAACACCACCCCCCCGAGTTTTTACTTTCAGTTCAGCTCAATTTATACTGGTATTGATCAGTATCTTCCTTTTAAAGTCACACACTCTAAATATTCTAAATTACTCTAAATTACAAACTAACATTAACACTTTCAAAACAGTTGTAAAGCAGCAATGGATTGCAAACTGTAGAAACCATTAACAATACTTATTTGGGGCAGAGCCTAGATGGCACAGAGATAACAGTTCTTTTTAGAGCTTTGCAGTAAATTAAAAATTCTGATGGGAAAACCTTATAAAATAGTATCATTATTATTTTAGAAGACTCTCAAATATCTCAACTCATCCATATGGAATTTTGATGTAGTTTTATACAACATTTCCTGTGAAAATACCATTGGGATTCAAATTATCTTAAAATAAAGAATGAACAGCTCCAATAATAATCACATAGACTCTTCTGTCAAGAAAGAATTGCATCAAGTAGGTCATCTTTACAGGATTTAACAATTAAAATGAATGGGTTTCAATAATATCTCTTGGAATTTGAAAACAGTCTCAAACAAATATTCTAAAGATCTTATTTCAATAACTACAAACAAAAGTTTCAGATCTTGAATATGCTGTATCTGACATTGATCATTGTCTTAAAGAAAATGATTCTCAGAGTCTTTAAAAAATATAATACTTAGTTACTGGAAAAAGTAGAAGATCTGGAGAACTGGGAAAGAAGAAACAACAAGAATGTTTTGGCTTACCTGAAAAAGACAGAAGAAGATGATATGATTTCTTTTCTGACTGCCCCTGGATTTCTAAGACACTTAATTTACAGAAAGGATTTCATTTGGCACATATAAACCAACTCCTTCTCATCCTAGATCAATAGTGGTCAATGTTTTTTCCTGTTTGGATAAAGAATTAGTGCTGAAGTCTACCTGGTCAAGAGCTCCAGTAAAACATGGTCAGTTAACTATTAGATTTGACAATGACTATTCAACTAAGATGCTGGACCTAAGAATGAAAGCTTGGCCCCTAATAATATCACTTAAACAGAATAATATCAAAGTTCAGCTAATTTTTCCAGCAAAAACAAAGATACATCTATCAACTGGTACAAGAATTTTCAATACAATAGAAGAAACATTCTCTTTCAGTGAAACCAATAATATCATATTTTCTATAGATGATACGGACTGGATTTTATCTAACCTAAAAGATCTTCCGAAAAATCCACTTGTTCTAATGTAAAAAAGCAAAAAAAAAAAAAGATTTAACTACTGACTCATCTATTAAAAAATCGTAAAATCATGATATAATATTTTTCCTATTAAATTATCACTTATAAAGGAAATACTTTTTTTACACGAAAGTCTTCTTGTATTTAAAGTTAAAGGCTTAATATTTAATTTTTTTTATCTTGTTATACAGGCTGCATACTTCTTACTTAGTTCTTTATTTCAGACAGACTAATAATCTAATTTTTTCCTTATAGATATATCTCAAATATGTATTAAATTGTAACAAAATTCTAAATTGTTCCTTCTAGTTTCTATTTAGTTCTTCTATATAATGTTTTTTTCTGAATTTTACACATACACTTTTTTGTATTGTGTTAATATGCCTTTAAATTCAGAATTGTTATAATGGGGGAAATGTATTGTACTGCTAAAGTAATCCTTCCTTATGCTAACTTCCTTTCAATTTCATTCTTTAAATGTTTTTCTTTGTTTATGTGTTAACTCCTTTTCCTAGCAGTCCCTCATGAACTTTCATTTGAAGTATTCTTAGATTTGAATAAGCAACGGTAATAAGCTTTAATATAATACACTATGTGAGAACACATGTATATATTTTGTATTGATGAGATTTTAAAACACTTGTGACGTAGCTATGTTGGGTGGGTGAATAGATGGGTTCACAGGTTAACTGATTTTTCCCTTCTATTTCAGCTATGTGTGCTTATGTGAATTTTGTTATTTAGCTATGTACTTATATGTGTGTTTTGTTAATTAAATTACAAATGGATTGTGGAGTAGTTGATTTGTTATCTGGGTTATATATTTGCTGGGTACCTGGATGGTCTGCTCGTGTCTGCGATATTGTCTTTTTCTCACAAGCTGTTGGAAATGCATTTAACCTTGCTTAAATCTGGTGACATTTTGAGCATGTCTGCTTTTGTGATGTTTCCATTTATATTTCAGATGATTTGTTTTTCTTTCCCTGTTTTATAATAGCCATGGAGTTTTAGCAGATACTGTTTTGTGGCAGACTTGTTGGTTGTGGTTCCATACACTGGACTGTGGTGTTGGGCACATATGCCATTATGCTGGTGGAGCTGCTTGCAATGGGGTGTTGGAGTGTTGTTCTCTCTCTCTCTCTCTTTTGTGGTGATGTCCTCTGTCTATGTCATGTGGTTGAATGCTGAATGCTAACTGGATTATGTACCCTAATTCAGATTATGGAGGATCAGAAGGCATCTCTCCAACATAGTTATTATGCAGAGCACTGGGAGTTGAGATGTTCTCATTGTGAATCAGAGATAGCAATTTAGTGTTTGGTGTGTTATTTTCCCAGTTCTATTCATCTTTGGATTTGGTGTTTGTTCATTTGTGTTTTTGATGAGCTTTTTTGAGAGAGTTTTATTTGGATGCGTGTGACTGGAGATGGTATTGTCATTTGGTTTTCTTTTTGAGTGAGCAGATTGGATGCTATTTTTCAAGTGACAGATTCATGGTTTTATGTATTTTTAGTGGGTTGTCATTCAGGCAGGGGTGACATTCATAACATTCTTTCATTAGTGATTTGATTCATGCATGTTTGCCCATGAAACATCCTGGAGTTTACGTTTTACTTACATATTGAGGTAGTTAGTGATGACAGAGATTGGGAGACATTAAGATGGCATTATGACTACCTCAGCTATTCTTGTGTGTGTACAATTTTCAAGAGCTGATGAATGAAAGAGAAGAGTTAGATTTACAGAGAATATTTAGCAATGGGAGACCAGAGAGGTTGTAATTGTGATGATGATGATAGTTAAGTTGAACTTCAATGTATATCATGAAACAGAGGAATTCTTTGATGGGGATGGATGAGGTAAGGGAGATGACATGGTGAAATGGAATAAGATAAAGGAAATAACTTTCCCATATCGTCAGTAAGTAGTTTCCTGACTATGTACAAATCTGATATTGCTGACAGAAGTCAAGTCTCTCTTCTTAATGTCTAAAAGAAGTGGAAGAGAGAAATAAAATAAAGTTATTCAAACCTGTATGGCACACACCAAGTTTCACAAGTCATATTGCACAATTCACATTTAAAGATTTAAATACAGTTTTAGAAATTATAGTATATAAGCTGTGTAAACTTTTAATGGTATCAAATTAATAAAAAACATGTACAAGCTTATCTAAATGTATATATATCTATCATATATATTATTTTTTTCTATCCAAATCTTTTGGATTTTTCTTCTATTATCAATTATTATAGCTTTACCTTTACTATCGTTAAATGTTAATAGTCTCAATGGTCCTAAAAAGAGGGAAAATCTGATACTAATTGTGGTTCTTCAGGTGGTACATTTTCCTTATGAAAATGAAAGGAAAAATTGGAACTCCAATATATATTTAATATTAGCTCATTCTTCTTTTAAGTCTAAAAGTGGAGGAACAGGTATTCTTTGTAAAAATGAGATACAGTTGCCTCATATTATATATAAATATGAGGAATGAGAGGCTTTATTTACTTTAATTTTCTTAAAATATTGAAGTAGCATATGGACTCTAGCAACTTTCTATTGGATTCTGGGAATGGGAGTCAAACTAGCTAACAAACATTTAAATTTCTTAATAAATAACTATAAAGGAAACTTGATTTTAGGTAGAGGCTTTAATTGTCTCTTAGATATACCAGAATCCTATATCACCAGATGTTTTAAATTACTTTCTAGTGCTAGAAAATTGAAAACTTGGACAAAACTTTTAAGATTAAAGATGCTTTTAATTTTAAAGATACACATTCATTAAATGTTACTTATTACTCTTTTAATTTTGGTACTCAAACAAAAATAGAAAATTATTGGTTTCTTTTAATATTATTTCTAAAATCATTTCTTTTAATATAATACCATGCCCATTCTCTGATCATAATGCACTAATATTAAAAATAAAATCTGATTTAAAACAAAAGTCATATATTTCCAGATTTCTAGCTTACATTACAGAATTTCAAGGAATACAAAATCCAGTTATTTAATGAAATAGACAATTTTATGTTTTTAATAATACTCTAGATTACATTTTTTGTTATGGTTTGAGACTTTTTTAAATATCAATTATTTCTTTGAAATATCAAATATACAAATTAAATTAAAAGAAAGTAGGGAAACAGGAGAGAATAAATGCACATTTGATAAAGAAGAAATAAAGGTTCTTAACAGTAAATATAATGATCTATTATCCCATAAAAGTGAAATAGCATTAGAAAGGTTGAAAATAGTCTCTTACTTGAGTGCACATTTACATAAAGTTATGTTGGGGATGCAGATCTTAGAAAATCTGCCTCCATCTTGGAATTACTCACTAATTCCCCCATTATAAAAAATTAGGAATTCACAATTATGTTCTTCATATAGATGCATTTCTTTATTAAATGTGGATTATAAAATCTTTATGTCAATCTTCGCAGATAGACTGAAAACAGACTGAAAATGAATTCACTTATTTTAATTATTATGGCCCAATACTGTTTTATTTATAAGAGACAAACATGATAATATAAAAATACTTGCTACCCTTATAAATGTTATGAACAGTAGAAAACTTGAATCCATTTTTATTAGCTTAGATATTGAAAAAGGATTTAATTCTTTGAATTGGGATTTTTTTTAATTTAAAGTTGTAACTCAGTTTGATTTTCCTCCTCAGTTTATTTTGATGCTGACGTCCATTTATAATAATAACACAGTGTATGTAAAATTAGGTGCTTTTACCTCAAACTCCATAAGTATAAAACAGAAATTAACAAGGCTGTCCTCTCTCTCTCCTTTATTATTCAATTTAGCTATTGAATTTTTTTGCAATTCTAATTAACTCAAATCTGAATATTCAGGGTTTGGAGATTAATCAAAATATAATTCAAAAATCATGCTGTTCTCTGATATCTTGTTGATTAAAAAAATCTGATGAAACAATGAAATAATTGAAATATACTATATAGCAATTTCAATAAATTTCACATCTTTATTTTAACAATTCTAGATCTAATTATCTTAATATTAACAAAAAAAAAATTCTAAATCCAGATCATGTTATAAAAGGAAAAGAGTCCTCCAATATTTTTTTTTATTTAGGGATTCATATATTAAAATCTACTGAGGAAACTTTGAATTTTAATTATGAAAAATTATATTTACGTTTCTGCCAGTCCCAAGTCCGGATAAATGAGGAGGGTTGCGTCAGGAAGGGCATCTGGCATAAAACTTGGCCAAATCATTCATGCAGACACCAGTAAATATTTACATACCGGATTGGTCGAGGCCTGGGTTAACAACGACCGCCACCAGTACTGTTAGCCAACAGGGTGCTGGCGGAAATTGGGCTACTGTTGGCCGAAGGAGGAAAGGAGGTGGAAAGCATGGCCAAAGGCAAGAAGAGAGGAGAAAGGCTAGGACTGTGGTATTGAGGGTCGGAACTTTGAATGTTGGCAGTATGACTGGTATAGGGAGAGAGCTAGCTGATATGATGGACAGAAGGAAGGTTGGTATATTGTGTGTGCAAGAGACCAGATGGAAGGGGAGTGAGGCTAGGTGTACTGGAGGTGAGTTCAAATTGTTTTATCATGGTGTGGATGGAAGGAGATATGGCATAGGAGTTATCCTGAAGGAACAGTATGCTAAGAGTGTTTTGGAAGTGAAAAGAGTGTCGGATAGAGTGATGTTTATGAAGCTGGAAATTGATGGTGTAATGATGAATGTTGTTAGTGCATATGCTCCACAAGTTGGGTGTGTGATGGACGAGAAAGAAACATTTTGGAGTGAGTTAGATGACTTGGTGATGACTGTACTCAAGGGTGAGAGAGTGGTGATTGGAGCAGATTTCTTTGGGCATGTTGGTGAAGGGAACAGAAAGGATGAGGAAGTGATGGGTAGGTATGGTGTTAAACAAAGGAATGCAGAAGGTCAGATGGTAGTGGATTTTGTGAAAAGGATGGACATGGCTGTGATGAATACATATTTTAACAAGAGGGAACAGCATAGGGTGACATACAAGAGTGGAGGAAGATGCACACAGGTGGATTATATCTTATGTAGAAGGGCCAGTTTAAAGGAGATTGGAGACTGTAAAGTGGTGATCAGGGAAAGTGTAGTTAGGCAGCATAGGATGGTGGTTTGTAAGATGATGTTGGTGATCAAGAAGAGGAGGAGGAGTGTGAGGGCAGCACCAAGGATCAAATGGTAGAAATTTCAGGGAAGAGTTAAGACAGGCACTGGGTGGCAGTGAAGAGTTACCAAATAGCTGGGAAACTACAGCAGAGCTAGGAAGGGAGATGGCTAGAAAGGTGCTTGGTACGACATCTGGACAGAGGAAGGATGACAAGGAGACATGGTGGTGGAATGAGGAAGTACAAGAGAGTATATAGAGAAAGAGGGTGGCAAAGAAGAAGTGGGATTGTCAGAGAGATGAAGAAAGTAGACAGGAGTATAAGCAGATGAGGAGCATGGCAAAGAGAGAGGTGGTGAAGGCTAAGGATAAGGCATATGAAGAGTTGTATGAAATGTTGGACACTAAGGAGGGAGAAAAGGACCTGTACCAATTGGCTAGACAGAGGGACCAAGCTAGGAAAGATGTGCAGCAGGTAAAGGTGATAAAGGATAAGGAGGGAAACATACAACTGAGGAGATTATGTTGAACAGATGGAAAGAGTACTTTGAGGGGTTGATGAATGAAGAGAATGAGAGGGAGAGAAGGTTGGATGATGTGGGGATAGTGAATCATGAAGTGCAATGGATTAGCAAGGAGGAAGTAAGTATAGCTATGAGGAGGATAAAGAATGGAAAGGCTGTTGGTCCAGATGACATACCTGTGGAAGCGTGGAGGTGTTTAGGTGAAATGGCAGTGGAGTTTTTAACTAGATTGTTTAATGAAATTTTGGAAAGTGAGAGGATGACTGAGGAATGGAGAAAAAGCGTTTTGGTACCGATGTTTAAGAATAGGGGTGATGTGCAGAGCTGTAGTAACTACAGAGGGATTAAATTGATCAGTCACAGCATTACATTATGGGAAAGAGTAGTGGAAGCTAGGTTAAGAAGGGATGTGATGATTAGTGATCAGCAGTATGGTTTCATGCTGGCAAAGAGCACTACAGATGCGATGTTTGCTCTGAGAGTGTTGATGGAGAAGTACAGAGAAGGTCAGAAGGAGTTGCATTGTGTTTTTGTAGACTTAATGAAAGCATATGACAGGGTACCTATAGAGGAGTTGTGGTATTGAATGAGGAAGTCGGGAGTGTCAGAGAAGTATGTAAGAGTGGTACAGGATATATGAAAGTAGTGTGACAGTGGTGAGGTCTGCGGTGGGAGTGGTGAATGCATTTAAGGTGGAGGTGGGATTACATCAAGGATCAGCTCTGAGCCCTTTCTTGTCTGCAATGGTGATGGACAGGTTGACAGGCGAGATCAGACAGGAGTCCCCGTGGACTATGATGTTTGCAGATGACATTGTGATCTGTAGTGAGAGTAGGGAACAGGTGGAGGAGACCCTGGAGAGATGGAGATATGCTCTAGAGAGAAGAGGAATGAAGGTCAGCAGGACTAAGGCAGAGTATATGTGTGTGAATGAGAGGGAGGATAGAGGAATGGTGAGGATGCAAGGAGTAGAGGTGGTGAAGGTGGATGAGTTTAAATACTTGGGATCAATAGTTCAGAGTGATGGTGAGTGTGGAAGAGAGGTGAAGAAGAGAGTACAGGCAGGATGGAGTGGGTGGAGAAGAGTGTCAGGAGTTATTTGCGACAGATGAGTACCAGTAAGAGTGAAAGGGAAGGTCTACAAGAGGGTAGTGAGACCAGCTATGTTATATGGGTTGGAGACAGTGGCATTGACAAAAAGGCAGGATTTAGAGCTGGATGTGGCAGAGTTAAAGATGTTAAGATTTGCACTGGGTGTGACGAGGGTGGACAGGATTAGGAATAAGTATATTAGAGGGTCAGCTCAGGTTGGAAGGTTTGGAGACAAAGCCAGAGAGGCAAGATTATGTTGGTTTGGACATGTGCTGAGGAGGGATGCTGAGTATATTGGGAAAAAGATGCTAAGGATGAAGCTACCAGGTAACATGAAAAGAGGAAGGCCTAAGATAAGGTTTATGGATGTGTTGAGAGAGGACATGTAGGTGGTTGGTGTGACAGATCAAGATGCATATGACAGGAAGTAATGGAAACAGATGAACCGCTGTGGCAACCCCTAACGGGAACAGCCAAAAGAAGATGATCATCTAATTTATATAATTTAATTAATTCTTGGAATAATATTTTATGACATTTGAAGATAGATTAGAATTAATTTAAATGATATTATTTCCAGAAATATTATATATAACCCAATCTCATATACTACCACCAAATAAAAATCAAATCAAAAGAATAAATACATTTACTCCTAAATTTCTTATGGTATCCAAATAAATCTAGGGTAAGCTTAAATCATCATTTTTAGACCTTGTAATTCTGTAGACAGTAACTTAAATTCACACAGAATATCATCTTCCATCTTGACAGTTGCCCAACCCTCAAGACTCTTGGTGTTCCCTACTCATGCCCATGAAGTCTAATATCTGCAGACAGAAACATTTTCACAGTAAACAAAGCTAACAACACTTATGGTAAAGCCCTATTCTCAAATCAAATAGCCAAAATATGGAACTATTTACCCCACACCCTCCAAAACATCTGAATCTACCAGTTTCAAACAATTACTATTTGAACATGTGCCATTCCTGACTGAAAAAGATATCTATAACTCTCTCAACACACTGTCTACTCCTTAGCTCAATTCTCCATCTCCTCAGTGTTTATTACTACTCAAAAATAAATATATGTATAAAGGAAATCTCATTTGGTTATAACTGTCATTTAATACGCACACACGACTAACTTTATTTTTTCTCATAGTGAGCTTCACTGAAATGCTTGTGTTTTTATTTTTGAACCTGTATTTACTAGAAAACTGTATTGAACACTGCTTTGTATAGAATAACTAGAAAATGTGTATTCTGCATATTACTGTATGTATACTATTGTACTATCTAATTATTGTATATTGCTTATATTTCTCTGGAGCTTTTCTGCTCAGGCCTGTGCTGAAAATGGGCTTCTGGCCCATTCGGACTTTCCTGGTAAACAAATGTAAATAAATAGACACTATGCAAATGCAATTATATTTAAGACAATTTTAATTGGATCAATAATAACTATATCACAAACTGGAGTACTTTACACTGTAAATTAATATGAATAAATTAAAACTTTTGAATCTTAATAATCATAAATCATATAATCCTTTCTGGATATTTATCTGTAATTACATACAAATTCCTATTTATCTTCCTACAAAGTTAACTTATATAAATCTAGGAATAAAAAATCATTTAAAACAATTTAAATTATAAATATCAGTTTGAGTCCCTTATTCCTTTCACTTTAGATAAAAACCTTAAAATAATGTTCCTTTGCATATATTCCAAAAAAGGGAAAGATATGTTTTCATTGGTATCAATGTTTTGATGGAATTAAAATTAAATCCTATCATCTGTATGTTTTGAATATGAGTGATATTAAAGTTTCATCACATTTACAATTAGTTATTATATCACTTACATAACATGTGCTCCTATATTTCTAATTCCTCTTGTGAGGAGGTTCTGACACTAATTTTGTAAAATGAAACCATATATAAAGAATGGGAATTTATGAACTTGATTTCCAGATTACACACAGTAACAGCTAAATATTTTATTAATTTGAATTACTGATTTTGGAATTTTATTACAAAAGAACATAAATTTTGCTTAAATAATCAAAATGAACCGCAACTTCATTTATCTATTGCTTCCACTTCTTGGTCTCTTTATTGGAGATTATTTGCTTGGAAATTCATGCATACAGCTTTTTGACTCCTAATAGAGTTGCTAAATTTAAAAAAGAAAATAAATTTGAATGTTGGAGATGTAAAAATTATTGTAATGCTAATATGTTTTATGGTTGTCCTACGTTATGCAAATTTTGGGAAAAATCAAGATTTTATTAAGGCACTATGGTCAGATTATTTCATTTTAATAAAAGAGCTTATATTATTCAATGTCTTGGAGATAAAATGTCCAAAAGAGACTTTTGTTATTTAACCTGGAAAGCTATTGTGGTTGCTAGGAAATACATTGCAAGAAAGTGGAAGAATTCTTTAAAGCCACAATTTGAAGACTTTCTTTCCTCTTTGAGGACACTGCTATAAGGTAAACATCAACAAAGAAAAACAGAATTTTCTTAGAAGTCTTATGAATAATCCTTGGTTGAAAGTATTGGTTCTCATTGAAACTTTTTCCATCATAAATGAGTTTATTTTATTAGACATTTACAACCTTATTTTTATTGTGTGTTACCTATGAGTATTTTAGAATCGGGCATTTTGTAAACAGAGAAAACAGACTGTTCTTTCAATTTATTTTTCTTTTATTTTTAATATGTATTTATAAATTCAGTTTGACCATTGTACTTAATTATATTTATATTTTCTTTCTGTTTTCAAATGTAATAAACATTTCTTTTTGAAAAAAAAACAATACCTACTTATTTTTGTATAAACATAATACCTTTAAAACATAGTGTCTTTCTTCTACCATTTCCTTTCTTTCTCTTATTTGTAGTAAGTGTAGATTTAAACTTTACAAAGAACTACAACTGCAGCATCCACACAAATGCAAAGTTTTACAAATACAAACCATAACAGTACCATTACATAATAATCAGAGAATCATCATAAACATTATCAACACTTATTTTTTCCCATTTTTCTACATGAGGTTGGGATATCATGTTAACTGTCACCATGTCTCTCAATGCAATGCCACTCCTCTTCATTCTTTGACAGTCATGCTTGACATTTGCAGGTCCTCTCTCATGCAATCCATCTACGTCTTCACTGAACACTTGCCTTCTTACTGTTTGTCCCCAGTCTTCTTCTCCAGATCATCTTCATGTAACAGTAAGAGAATAGTGGCTTGATTTTAGTTTGAAGTAATTACGTACAACTAAGACATTTTATATTCATTCTATTTATACAAAAATAATCCTACTGAATCAATTTTCAAAACCCTAAAGCATTTAATTATGCTCACATTGTTTCTTGCCTTACTATCTGGATACATCAATCTGAACCCAGGACTAAAACAAACAAGTATTAACATATACTGCTTCCATTGTGCTACTGAGTACCAGCAAAATCAATATCAATAACAACTGAACACATTTAAAAGTGTGGTCAACTTTGCATAGACCTAAAATAGCTATTACTGAATCCTGATTAAAAGATAATTCATGGATGGATCCCTTTTTTAGTTTAAACTGTACCACTTTCACCTGTAGCAGGCCAGAATCCAGGCTTCACCAGTTTAACCTCTGTCCAACTCTTGTTATGACAGGTAATGACCCAATTGACTGTGTTCCAAACTGGTCAATAATACATTTCCTTATTGGTGGAAAACAGAATTATTTCTGGCTACAGTATATTTTCTACTGCCATCTTCATTAGCAACATTAGAAACCATAAAATATCGGCTAAAGGGTATATCTTCAAGTTGCTGCTAACCTTGATCCCAAAATCTCGTGTATCTAAGAAGGCATTTCTATCATTAATTGCAGGAATTATATTTTGAAGTATAGCTTATGAGGTCTTAAAGAGGAGATTTTTTACCATATTATAATCATTGCTACCAAAAGAGGCAACTTTTGCAGTGCATCAGTTTCAATTTTAAGGTGCACTAATAAATTCAACTATTTCTCTATGAAACTTCCTTTATTTTATTGTACCAAGTCTCTGCTGAAGTCTTTGTACATTATCCAACATGTCATTATAATGGTACTTAACCTTACTAATACAAAGATGTACTATCATTGTCCCAGTTTGTTAATGGACTCAATTGATTCAGTTTCAACAGGGGGCCAAGTAGTAAATAATTAATTTCATATATTGATCGCACACCCACATGTTAAACTTCACTCATTCCTATAGTAAGTCAAGGTATATATTCATCATAAGTGTAAATTTTCACTGTCTTTAGTCCCCTTGGTGCATCTCACTTTTAGCTATGCTTCAAAAGTCATTCACTGCCTGTACAATGTCTTGTATTTCTTCAGCTTCAAGATTTTTCCTACTTTGAAATAATTCTTATTCACTATTGTCTATATTTAAGTCACCATTTCTCAAAACAGCAGCATTCTTAATATCATTATCTTCAGCTTCTAAAAACTGATTGTGAAATGTGTAGTACACTTTTTGTACTTATTTAAACAGTTATAGCTTCTGACTACAAAGGTATGCTGAATAATTTTCCCATTTTCTCCAGCAAGCAACAACCAGTCCAGAATGCACACAATTATACTTCAATGATTCAAATCAATAACTTCAATAACCAAAATACAAAGTGGTCTGACTAAAGCTTCATTTAAACTAAAATAATAAAATGAAATCAAACACAGAGATAAGCTTTAATCACAATGGACATCATCAGATCTATTTAACATCAAAAGACAATACATATTTATAACACACTGTCAGTAAATTAACAAATCTGTGATCTTAATTTTAAAATACTATTCATAGACACGCTGTCATTTAATGAAGGTGATATAACTACATTCAAAATGATCTGCCAGCATTAACTTTTTATTGCTAGCAGTGTGTTAAGGTCCCTCTGTCTTGTATTAAAGATTACATTTTAAAGTGCGTAAAATTTAAAAGCACATTTATCACTCCCACTCAAATATGTGTCCATGGTGTTTGTGCCACTTTTGTTTAATTTACTTAATGAATTTTGGAAAGATTACCAATCGTTTGCTTGAACATTGTGGTCTTGATACGAAAATCACAAACCAAGAACCAAATGGTGAAAAAAACACTGCAGGAAAAACACACACATGTGGCAGTGTAGAAAAATAAGTGAGCCAGCAATAAAATCCAAAAACTTTATTCAATGAACATTGAGTGCTTTCATGCCTACAATTCTTGGAACATCATCATAACTGGTTTATGTTCAGTTTGCTATGTTTATTGGTAATGCCTGAGTGTGCTGAAGGCCTTGGCCAAGTTGAGGTTTGCTGTGTACACAGATTTGCCCTCATCAGTGGCCCTGTTCACATTTTCAAAGAAATCCACTAGGTTTATGAGGCGGTATCTGCTGTTGACGAAGCTGAATTGGGTCAGATGCAGGGTTTGGAGGTCACCTCTGTCTTTATTTATGAGATGATGATGACATGTTCCATGGCCTTACAGATGAGGCTGGTCAGACTTATGGGTCTATAATTCTCTGGGTCTGCTGCTAAGCTACCTTAGTGGAGGGGAATAACTGTTGCTGTTCTCTGCTCCACAGGAACATAGCCTGTGGTTAGGCTGTGACTGAATAGGGTACTCAATGTGATGCTAGTTTATGCTTTAGTTTGTTTAGAAGACAGCCTGGGATGCTGTCTGGTCTCATAGATGTTGTGTTTTTTTGCTTTAGATAATCCTTTAATGGCCTACTCTTTAGATATGTGGGAGGGGAGAGTTGGGGGCAAGGTTTGTGAGAAATTTGGAGGGGATAAGGGAGACACATTTTCACCAAATCTGCCTGCCAGTAGGTTTGCTATCTTTGCAGGCTCATTGTTTGTGGATACCGTTAGTCACTTGTTCAGCACATGCTTGAACCCTACCTTTTAGGTTGCGTATGTAGCTGTAAAAGGCCTTATGGTTATCCTTGCTAAGTTTTCCTCAAAGTTACCCTTAGAGGATTTGACATGTTGTCTTATTTGCCTGTTGAAGCTGACGAGGGTGCTTTTCCATTGTTGGGGCCTCAGCTTACATTTTGCATTTGTTGTAAAGTATATTGATGCTGGATTTCCAACAGGGCAACTTCTTTTTACTTGGAGCCCTGGCTTTGATTCTGTCTGTAACAGCTGAGTCTATACACTTATAAAAGTGATTGTACAGGGCTTTAGTATAAGCTTTGGTGTAGTTACCACTTCCAGCTGGGGGTGGGGTCTGGAATGCATTTATTCCTTCCCATAGGAGGGTATAGTTTACTTTGTTGAAGTTTTTTAGTCTGACTTCACCCTTTGTGAGTTCTGGTGTTAGTGGCAGTTTGAAGGCAACTGATTTGTGGTCCGGTTTAACTAATGAGGGTCTGACAGTTGCAGTGGTACATCTATTTGTCATATTAGTGAGGACCAAATCTAGTATGTTTGCTCCTCTCATTGGTGTTTAAACAATTTATTCCAGGGCATTTGAGTTAACAAAGTCAAAGAACTTTTGTGTCAGTGAGTTAGGGCTAGAGTAGATTTCCTGGTTGATGATGGGGATAATCGAAATCCCTAATGACCAGAGTGTTTGGCAATATTTGGATTGACTCCAGTTTTGTCAAGTAGGCCTCATGCACACCATGATCAATGGAGGAGGATCTATACCTAGCTATGAGTTGAACGTGGGTCTTACCCACAGTAATCTGAACTTGGAGTAACTCCAAGGAGTTGACCTGTCTAACTAGTAGGGAAGTGAATGTATATGTAATATAGATAGAAACACCACCTCCTTTGGTTCTCATATGATCATTTTGAGGTCTGAAGATGTGGAAGGAATTATAGCCTTGCAAGGCTGAGCTGAACTCTGAGGCCTTGAACCAAGTTTCTGTGACTGCACAGACATTTACATCCTCCAGTGATAGGAGCGCTTCCAGGGCATGCAGTTTTTGGTTTAAGCTCTTAGGGTTTAGCAGCACAACCCTTATTTTGTTATGACTGGCAATTTTTACATCTGCAATTTTGTTTTTGAGACCTTGCCTAAGAAAGGCACTATGGGAGCGGTAAGAGCCTTTTTCAGCAGCAACAATTCTAGTTGTGTCAGGTGCAAACCATCTCTAGCAAGGTAGCAATGTTTGTCAACCATGTCATCCCAGGCTGACAGAAACTGGATCCCTTTAGATTGACACAAAAAACTAAGCCAATTATTGAAATTGATCATTTTCTGTTTATGCTGGTTCATGACTGTGACTATGGACTCTCCGATGACAAGGAAAGTTGGTTTATGAGGGTTACATCTTAACTCATTCCCTCCAGTACAGCTCTTTTGAGTGTGTACCTTTAACTCCTAGTGGGTGTGGCCTGGGCCTTCATAAATTAAGTTATCACCTTACAGTTCTAACAAGTACTCATTGACAGAGGTCAAATATCAATACAATTGTGTTTGCCAGCATGAATGCTTTAAGATAAAATCTTCTGATACCGTGTATGTATTGTGGTTTTGGAATTAGTAATGCAAATATGAACAAGCAATATTTGACACCTAGAGGCATCATTAGGAGGTAACTGCAGATGCACCTGTAGGTGTCACTCAGATGTAATGAGTTAAAGACTTGGTAGGTAAGACACTGGTGTTGCTATGTGTCTTGTGTGCTGTAGGAACTGAGTTAGTTGTAGCAGTCTTGTGGTTTGGAAGTTTCTGGACTTTCATCAAATGTTCTGAGAGAACCATATGTGTTGATTTATGTGCTGGATGTGTACTATGTGTATGAGTAGTGGTACTATGTGAATGGAATAATGGTGGGTAAGTTGACAACCTCTTCAGTGTTACTGTTTCGAGTGCTACAGAGCAGAGATTCAAGTTTCTTGATGTAAATACATCTCTTGCACTCTGTACTAGAGGGAGTTATTAGTAGGGTTATCAGAATACATGAGGCAGTTGCCTCAGAGATCCAAGTCAACAAGGCTGGCGGGAGAAAAAAGGGTATTCGAACTGTGAATAATACTAGGCTTAGAGGACTGTTATCACAAAGGGGTGCTTTCAGGCCTGATCTAGGAGGTGCTCTGTAGATGGGTGTTTCTGACAGGGTTTTTGGTTGGTGGATTATAGCTCACTAGCAATACTTCTTAGATCGGAAATGTGCTAAAGATGAGGACTAGACTAGACTAATGTACTACAGATGTATCTAAGGGAAAAATTGTCAAAATTATCTGTCCAGCTGTGGCGCAAAATTGCTTGGGAGGGCATGGTGCTGCGCAAGGCACAAACAAGCCAAAACCTGCTCAAACTGTGGGCTTAAATACCAGAAGCTAAAAACTTAAAAAAAAACTTTTAAGAAGTTCAAAAGAACCAATGAGGGTGCTTACTCAAAGCTCTGTGTGATGCTGCTGTTGTAGTTCTGGTCGTGCTTCTGAGTTTGTCCACTTGTTTGTAGAAAGCCCTATCGTATACTATCTAGCTCACTGAAGACAAATTCACCTTCAGTAAAGCTAACAGTCAGACCCAGATGCAGCACACCTGTATCTGTACTATGTTACACTACACTAATGTAGACAGGGAACACTAAGAAAATTATTTAAATTGGTCTTTCCTCAGAAAATAGCAGTGAAGTTGGACATATGCCTTGAAAAGTGATTTTGTAAACAGCAGTGGACTAAACAGCAAGTTTAAAACAGCAAACTCTCCCAAAAAATTTTGTAAACATCAAATAATAGCAACTATATTTGGATATTAATTTCACTGTGCTTTTCTGGAAATGTTTAATGAATTGGTTTCTTTCAATGTTGAATTTCTATTAAACACTGCTTGATGCAAGAAAAGAAACAAACAGAACAGATGGTTAGCAAATAGTGAGTCTGCTAAAGTAACAACAATTCTGCATATAAGTTCAACTGGAATGTGAAAATTGCAAAACAAGCTTTGCAAACAGTGAAAACAGCAACAAAATATGATTTATTAGGCACTTAGAATCAGACAATATATGTTTCAGCACAATGCAGCAGTTTAGTAATACCATGATAAGAAATGTTGGTGCTTTTATCAATATTAAGTTTACTAAGCATCATATTTATTACTGAAATTAGGCAGGAAAGTAAAAATATTGATCAATATAGGAAGTACATTGTTCATACTCAGAATCCTCTAGTCACCTGGAATCTCTGCTTGGAGTTATGGTTGGTAGACTTTCAGGTTTAGCTCAGTTGCTTGCATTCCAGAGCTAACCATGACACTTCCTTGCTCTTTCCTTTTCACTTGGACTTTGGTAGTCGGTTCCTTCTTTTCTTTCTGTACACCTTTCCACAGTCTTTTTGCTCTTTCAGTCTTCCAGCTTACTAATTATCTTGCTGTCCTCTAAACTTTCCTTCCCTCTGTCTTAAGCCTAAAATCTCTGATAGCTTCTTGAGCCTAAACCATTTCTCTTCATCTTCTTCCATCTATGACTCTCTCTCCTTTGAGCCTGGCTTCCCTATTTACCTGACCCCTTTATTGCCTAATTTGAAAGTTTCTACCTGTTGTAAGTCTTGTTTCCTTTCCTTGCCTCTCTCTTACTGGCAGTGCTGGTACGAGGTATTTGTGTGTTATTTGAAACTCTGTGTGATGCTGCTGTTGTAGTTCTGGTCGTGCTTCTGAGTTTGTCCACTTGTTTGTAGAAAGCCCTATTGTATACTATCTAGCTCACTGAAGACAAATTCACCTTCAGTAAAGCTAACAGTCAGACTTGACAGGTGCATTTCTGTTTCTCTTTAACCCTTAAATATCTTTATATATTACATACAGTATGTGGGAGATTGCATTTTGCCATATTTGTAAAGACCTACAAAAATTACATTTTAATTTGATGGTCTTTCCTCATACTGTAATAGTACTGAAGTTGGTTACATATGCCTTGAAGAGTGATTTTGTAAGGATATGCAACCTTTTCTTGTGGACTAAAAAGTAAAAGTTTAAAACAAAATGCCAGAATGTTGCAATCATGTTCCGTTACTATATGCAAACTCTCCTTAAAAGGGATTGGTTTTTGTAATCTTGTAAAAATTAAAGGTAGAATTCACAGTACCTATATATGGATATTAATTTCACTGTGCTTTTAAGGAAATAATTAATTGATTTCTTTCAATGTTGAATTGCTATTAGCTAGACTATATTATGCAGGAAAAGAAACTAGGTTTTAAAAATATTTCATTTACAGTAACAGCATCCAGTGGCAGTCTGCTAATGCATATGTAGTGCAACAATTCTGCATATAAGTTCAATTGTAATGTGATATTTGCAAAATTACACTGTCAAAAGGCTGTGCTTTCAGAGTAAAGCAGACTGCAAACAATGTGTCAGTCATTATGTACTTAGAATCTGTCAATATATGTTTCTGCTGAATGCAGCAATGTTTCTAGTAATACCATGATAAGAAATTTTGGTGCTTTTATCAATATTAAGTTTACTAAGCTACGCCAACATTGTGATGGCACAATGGGAGGTAGATTTTCTATTCAATACTAATGGATTTAAAAATTATATCAGATGCTACAAGAGGTTTGTAGATGACCTCTTTTTTATATGGTTTGGGGATGTAAACCAATTATTATTGTTTGTTGACGAGATTAATAAATCAACTGGTTTCTTAGAGTTTACAGTTAGTTACTCGTCAGAGTGTCTTTCATTTTTGGATGTTAACATCATGAGACTACCTTCTGGATTGGTGAATACGTCCATCCATAGGAAGTCATGTTACAGGAATACTCTATTACACAGGCAGAGTATGCACCCCAAGTATGTTTTTGATAACATTTTGAAGAGCCAATTAATGAGAGCGTCTAGATTGAATCCAAGTGTTGAAGGGTATAATGATGAGGTAGCCCGGCTTAGGAATATGTTTCATGATAGAGGTTATAGTGATGGTGTATTTACACATGCATTTAACCACGTCCATCCACTTAGAGGTACTGTGGCCAAACCCTACTTCTCTGAACAACATCACACTGAGACTTCAGGTAGTGAGACAGGAGCAGTAGTTGTAAGGGCCCCACTTTTCTATACCAGAGATTCTGTACATATAAGAGACTCATTAGTTAGACATTGGGATGTTTTGAAATTAGATGAACGCATTATTGAGTTGGTGGGACTTGAACCTAAAGTGGTTTATAAAAACAAACCTAATTTAAGGAACATGTTGTGTTATAAAAGCTTGATGAGAAAAGAGTTGAGGGATCCAGTTAGTGGGTATAACACACGTCCCTGTGGTAAGTGTAATCAATGCCATGCCATTGATACAGACACCACATTTACACACCCCATTAGTAATTATGTATACAAGTTTAATACAGATACTAACTGTACAAGCAAGAATGTGATATATTTAGCGAGATGTTCAGCATGCAGGGCATATTATATAGGTAAAACTAATAGAGCATTGCGAGAACGAATTAGGGAACATCTGTATCACATTAGAATGGGGACAGAAACTAATGCACTAGCCAAACACGTTAAAAACACTGGTTCATCACACACATTCATGTTTTTTGTTATGCAAGTAATTTATGAGAACCCTAGAGGAGGGGACCTGATTAATGATACATTAGAATGTGAAATGAGATGGATAATCAGATGTAAATCTGATAAATCACCTGGCTTGAATGAAAGGGTGAATATTAGATCTATACTTAGAAAAAAGAGGTGTAGGAAACCTAAGAAATCCAAGAGCTGTTAGTGATTTTTTAGAAAGACAGCTAGGATTGTGTGTTTTAATTTAGCATCTAATATATTGTAATTAATTTATTTTATTTTTGTACTAGATGCTTACGAAGAAATGATGGATATACGCACACAGTTATGGTTTTATATATGAAATATTGAATATTAGAAATTTTAAACATATATTTATGATGTGTGCGTTTAAATGAATCATATGTGTTTAAATGAATCATATGTAACAAACTAACACACACATATATATATTTATATATTTTTACATATAGAGTGTCAGATAGCCTTTTGGTTTTAAAATTATGAAATTATGTTTTTATGTTAGATTATATATATGATGAGTTTTGGCTACTGATAAATTGTGACATTTCTTGTTAAGTGTTAATACACCTTTAAATGTATTATCTGGCTGATCCAATGGGATTCAAAGGACAACTATTTAATTCATGGATTTGTAGTGTTTTTTTTGTACGTCTGAAGAAGCCAGGAGGTGAAAGCGCTAACGTGTTCGAATAAACTAGTTTTTATTAGTACGAACGTCTCCAGAACTTGTTACTATTTACAGTCGTTTACAAGCAATTTTGATCGCGGTATTTACTAACATTTCAGTTACGAGTGTTCTGCCTGGAACTACACGGATAACATTTTGAAAGTGGCTTTTGACATTACTAAGCATCATACGTATTACTGAAATTAGGCAGGAATATAAAATATGGATCAATATAGGAAGTACATTGTTCATACTCAACAAATATTATATAACTTAAATTTCTGTCTTAACTTTTTTAGACTTTCAGGTCTACTACAAATGCGTGCATTCTAGTAACTCATGACACATCCTTGCTCATGCCATTTACCTGACTATGAGCCTGATCTTACTTATTTATATAAACCTCTCAACACCCAGCTCTATTAAAATGTATAGCCCTAACTCAAACCCTAAAACTCACACCAAATTTCTAATTATCTTGCTGTCTAACTCTAAAATTTCCTTCCCTCTCCCTAAGCCTAAAATCTGTGATTGCTTCTTGAACCTAAAGCTTCAATTCCCCTGAAACCTGAAGTCCCTGATCACTCCCTAAACCTAAAACATCACTCTCAATCTCTAACCCTAAAGTTCCAGTGACTCCCTAACTGTAAAACTCCAATCCTCTCCCTGAACCCTAAACTAGACTCCTGTTCCCTAACCCTAAAGTCTCTTCCTACTCTCAAACCTTACAACTTCCCTTTCACTCCTTAAATCTAAATCCCCTTCCAGATCACTGCCTGGAGCCTTACTCTACTTTATTTTATTTTTGTTTTACATTTGTTCACCGGGCTAGTCTAGCTGGATATATGTCCATTTTCAGTAGAGGCCCGGGGAGAAAAGCTCCAGTAAGAATTGCAAGGTTTATAAAGAAGTTACAATAGAAGTTTTAACAGATATTATTCTGACAGGATTTTTTTTTTTTTTTATCCATAAGATGTGCAAATTGCAAAGCTAATACAATGTTTAGACAAGAATATATATTTATAGACTAATACATAGTAATTACAAAAAATATATACATAGAAGAATTATAAATTGGTAGAGTGTATTGAAGTGTTAAGGGGAAGGTATAAGAAATATAGGGAGAGTAGGTGAGTAAAGAAAATAAAAGAAACAGATTAGTCTGGGTTTGTACAAGAGCATAACCAGTGTTTATTGAGGTATAGTTTTAGATTTCTTTTAAATAGTGGAAGAGAAGTCAGAGATGAGATAGAGGGTAGTTTGTTCCATATTTTACCAACAGCATTGGAGAACAGGCAGTCACCTGCTGAATTATTGGGTTTAGTAGTACAGATTAGGAGTTTGTTTGAAGAGCGTAGGTGTTTCAGGTTATTATAAGGTGTAACGAGGCTAGAGAGTATTGGGGTTTTGCAGGGTTGGTAGAGTGTCTTGTGGGCTATTGTGAGCTGTTGAAGTACAAGGTGATTAGGAAGTTCAAGCCAGCCTAGTTGTTTTAGGTTCAAGCAGTGATGGTTTCTGAAAGGGTAACCTGTAGCAAATCTAGTAATATTATTATATGATGTTGTTAGTTTATTAAGGTTGTTTTTAGATAGAATGGTGAATATGGGTGAGGCATAGAGAAGAGTCAAGATTAGGTGTGTTCTGGCTATTGTGGTTCTTGCTGCTGGTGTAAGGAAGGGTTTGATTCTATATAGGGATCCAATTTTTTTGTTAACTGATTTTATTGTAGTGTTGATATGAGAATCATAGTTGAGATTGTTGTCTATTGTTATTCCTAATAGTTTAGTGGTAGGGTCAGGAGAAATTAGATATTGTTATTGGAAGTGAGAGTGAAGTGTATAGGGGCGGACTTTCAGGTTGGTAAGAAGAGTAGCAGTTTAGTTTTCTTGGGGTTAAGGAGTAGGCAGCGGTGAGAGAACCATTGTTCTACAATGGTAAAAGCTTTCTGGGTAATAGTTTGGAGTTCAATTAGACAGGTGGCTGTACAAATTATGGTAAAATCATCTGCGTATTGAATGCAGGTAGCAGTTGGGATGGCTGATTGCAGGTCATTAATAAAGATGGAAAACAGAAGTGGGCCTAAGATAGAGCCTTGTGGCACTCCTATGGAGATAGGAAGATGATCTGATAGTGAATTTTCCAGAGAACTGCCTGTTGCCGGTTTTCTAAGTAAGATGTAAACCAAGTTAAGGAAGGAGGGTCAAGCTAGAGAGAATTGAGTATGTGCAGAAGAAGTTGGTGATTAACCATATCGAAAGCTTTAGACAGGTCAATGAAGATTGCAGATGATAGATTATTTTTGTTGCGGTTATAGTTGATGGTGTTTGTGAAGGAGAGCAATGCAATGGTGGTTCTGTGGGAAGGTCTGAATCCATGTTGACAATTAGCTAGTAGGTTGTTTTGGAGAAGGTGGGTTAGTAGTTGTTTATGTATGCATTTTTCCGATATCTTTGCAATAGGGGACAGTAGTGCTATAGGGCGGTAGTTAGAAAAGTCGTTGGAGTTCCCCCCTTTGTGTAGTGGGATGATATGGGATATTTTCCAGATAGCAGGAATAGTTCCCTCTTGTATAGATCTGTTTATCAGGATAGAGATGGGATAGGCGATAGCTTTAGCTCCTATTTGGAGGAACTCAGCAGGGAGTTTGTCTGCAGAGGGGGTGGTAGGTTTTAATTTATGAAGAAGGGAGGAGATAAAAAAAGTAGGAACTGGTTGTAAATGAAATGAAGGGGGTGGAATATCAGAGGATGTAAGCAGCTTTAACGTATCGGGAGATAGGTGAGTAGCAAGAGTTTGGATAGTATTTGTGAAGAATGAATTAAAGGCATTAGCTGTTTGTGTGGGATTATCAGGGTTACAGCCTTGGGGGTTGGGTGTGACAGATTGGCCTGGGGATAGAAGATTGTTAATACTAGTCCAGAATTTTTTAGGTTGCTTGTTAGAGGTTTGTTGAAATAGAAGATAATAGTTCTTTTTATCTGTGAGGATGTCTTTTTTTGTACTGTTTCTAAGTTCTCTGAAGGTTTGTCGGTCAGTTAGATTCTTAGTAGTGCACCATTTTGCCCAGGAATTATTTCTGAGGATTATTTGTTGCCTAGTGTTGTTGGTGAGCCAGGGGGCTGGTTTGGCTTTGGTTCTAATATTACGAGAAGGTGCGTGATGGTCTAAGATGGATAAGAATGTTGTATTGAAGTACTCTACTGCTTCATTAAGAGGAATAAATTTTAGTGGGGACCAATTACATTGTTTTAGTTCTGTAAGGAAAAGTTCTGAGTTAAATTGCTTTTTTGAATGTAATGTTCTGATACTGTTTGGTAAAGTTAGGTTAGTTTTATGCCTAATGACATAAGTTAGTGAGTGGTTGGTTAGATCATCTGGAAGGGTACCCAATTTATAGGTTTGTTGGGGACTATTAGTAAGTATCCAGTCTAAGGTAGTTTCATGGTTATTGATTTTATTAGTTCTGGTAGGGCTGTTAATAAGTTGTGAGAAGCCATATAGGTTTATATGGGAGGTGGGGTTTGTACTATTACACGAATTCCAGTTGATGTTTAGGTCACCTAGGATAATTGTTTCTTGTGGGAGATTTGTGGAGAGCCAGCTAAGGATATTTTCAAGAGTGGTAATGTTATTTCCTGGGGGAAGATATAAACAAATGATATTTATAGTTTTACTTTTATTAACTTGGAGTTTTAAGCTAGTAATTTCAACTTTATTATCTAGGGGTAGGTCAGGATATATAGAGCTGATTTGTAGGTTAGATTTATATAGGATAGCAACGCCTCCTCCTTTTTTGGCTGAGCAGTCTTGTCTCATGATATTATACCCAGGTAGAGTGATTTCATTGTCTTTAATGGTAGGTTTTAGCCATGTTTCAGATAAGCAGAGGATGTCAAATTGGTGGATATCTAGGAGGGCATGAACTTGAGCAATTTTGTTACAAATACTACGTATATTGAGGTGAGCTATAGAGAGTGAGTTAGTAGGTTTGGTATGTGATAGGGTACTAGTTTTATCTTGGTTGTTGTTTACTGTGGTATGGGTATGGCGTGTGCCAGGGTTGGGATGAACGTCCCCGTCCAATATTGCATGGAGGAGTATTAAATGTTTAGGCTGGAGAGGCTTAGCTAAGTAGTCAAGTAATTTTCTAGTTGTGGGGTTGTTAAACTTGATGTGTACTAGTCTATGGTATTTAGCTAGTAGGTAGTAGGGTTTGTAAATTAGATTTAGGGATGTTGTGGAGAAAGGTAATATAGGTGTAGAGGTGTGTAAGGAGGGAAATATAGGGGAGTAGTAGATAGGTTGCTCATATGAAGTTAAGAGATAGGTAGTGATTAGAGGAGGTAGAAGTGTGGTCCAGATCAATAATAGGAGCTGTGAAGGGGATAATAGTATATGCATATTTAAAGGTAAGGGTGAAGAGAGAGGAATTGTGGGATTAGATTCTAGAATAAATGAGAAGTAGTAGTCTGACTGTATGAGGTAGAGGAGGAGTTACGTTAGGTAATGAGTGGGTGTGGTGTGATAAGAAAGGGGGAAAAAGTGTTAATGATCAGGTTTGTTTGATTGGTTTAGTTGTGGTGGGGGGTGTCTACTAGAGGGTTAAATATAGGAGTAGTGGGTGTGTGTGGGAATTGGGGGTAGGGTAGGGGAGCTGAGTGAGCCCGCAGGGCGAACGGAGTGGGTAGAGCCAATAGAGGAGAGTGTGGAGGAAGACAATCAGTGAAGTGAGAGAAATCCAGAAAGTGAGTCTAAACATGGCAGACTGTAGAAGAAAGTTCAGAGGCCAGTGGGAAGAAAGTCAGGATAATTAGAGGAGAAGAAACAGAATAAGGATACCTTAGGACTGAAGGAAAGTAGGTAAATAAGTGAGTGTGAGGAAACTGGGAGTGAGTGAAGGAGGTAAGGATACAGAAATAGGGAAGGGAGTGCAATGCAGAAAGCTAAGATTAAGGCGCCATCTAGTGGGCAGTCACGTAATAGCAATGGAAAGGTCCCTTACTAGTTATGTCAGGCTATGGGGGACGTGAGGAAGAACCAGAGTATGTAGGATGGAGGATAGGGAGAGGTATGGATTATTTAAAATAAAGAAAAGAAGTGAAAGCCTGGGGGGGGGGGGGTTGGCTGCTGGCTATCCTACCTGAGAAGCTTGCCTATCCTAGGCGAGTCAAAACAAACAAATAGTTGGAATTTGTATCTGTCAGTATGAATACATACTTTCACTGTCTTTACAAAGGAAATAGTCTCTCTGGGAGGTGTTTAAGTTAATTCTTTAGTTTGCACTACTGTTCAGAGTCATCCGACTGTGTAAATGCAGGTGTTTGGCGCGGGGACAGACTGAAACACAGAGTGTTAAACAAGCACCGGAGCAGGGCGCGCAGCAGCCAGATGGAGGGAAAGGAGAAGAAAGATCATTCCCATTCTACAAACCTAGATTCCCACCCTACCCAATGGCTGCCACACTTACCTTGCATGAAGTCAAACTGGTTTGGGTAAGGTGCAGCAGCTGTTTGCTCAAACATATTCCAGTTTCAGTGCAAGCATCAGCCCATGCTCAATCCCCAACTTTGAGACAGCAGTCTTCCTGTGCCAGGGACTTAGATTTATCATAGCAGACTCTATACTTTCAAATTTCCCTGAACATGCATTTTAATCGCTTTTACTGTAGTTCATCTCCAGTGCTAAGAAACCTTCAGCACTGACAATTTCTTGTTCTAGATTGTTAGTGAATGTATAGCAAGAAAGCTGTACTGTTTCTCTACTGTAATTATTGTAAATTATATTAAAAGCAGAGAGTTATATGTCATATAATGACCTGCTGTTAAAAATACATTTACTGCTTTGCAGAAAGTATTCTCAGTGGTAGTCTGGAACATCATACCTGGATATACAATTTTGACCACAGTGTTGTTGTAATTCTGAGTGAATCTATGGATTTGTAAAGGAATATCACATGATTTATTTCTTTATAGCTAGTGACCCTGCAAGGATAAGAAGCTGCCATCTAAGAATCTATGTATAAGTGAGCTGCTGCTGTGAGAAATAAAAGCATTCGTTTTTTAAATGTTTTGGGGAAAAGTGTGAAATGCATTTATTGCAAAACTAAAGATACCATGAAGTAATTACCAGTATAAAAGTCTCTTTATCGTATTCTTTAATGTTAACATGATGTGGAATATAAATCAAGTACACTGGTAAATTTTGTAAACAGGTTTTGTGTGTATTCATTACAAACATTGATTATTTTCTTATTTATGCTTTTCCTTCTAGACATCACTTCTAGTGATACCTACGGACATACGGACAACAATGCTTAATTTAACTTTCCCTGTGCTAAGTCAGCAGTTTTCAAATACGTTTAATTGGGCAACATGGTTTGGGACTCAGGGACTGTTTCAACCCATCTTATCAGGCATTACTGCAGATCAGCTGAGAAATATGACAAGTGGTTTATCATGCTCAAATTATCAGATCATGTAAGTATTAAGAATACTGCTGCTTCTATAAAGTCTGAAAAGCTGTGAATTGAATCACATCGGTCCTTTATGATTTTAATCAATGCTGCAAATTTGTTAACAGTCTTATATATTTTTAGATTCAGTCTGATGTCACCCTGCCAAAGAGCAGGGTTCTGGTAAAATGTAGAGCTTACTATTTGTATCATGGTGTTTGCAATATGTTATGGTTGGACCAGCACGTACAGCAGTTGACACAACTGTTTGGAATTGATTGGTAAGATCTTCTGCAAACTGCCTTATCATGTACAAAGATGAAATGCAATTGATGTTTCCATTAAATGAGCTGTTCGTATTAGGGAAACATGTTTTCCACCTAGTTATTTCTTACATTTGTCTGCAGTGCTAACTTTTATTGAACATTTTAGCTGTCACTCACTAGATTGTGAGCTCTGACAATTTCTGCATGGGAGAACTGCACATTATTTTGTTGCCAAGACTACATTATGCCTAGAGCAGTTTACAGTCTATTAATCTGAAAAGCTAGGCTGATAGAGCTCATTTATGATTCTGACAGTTGGTAAAGAGGTTAAGGTTGAAAACTGTCGTCCCTGAGGTATAGAGTTTGAATCTGTCAACTCTCATTTGCCTTCTATGTGATTTGAGCATGTCACATAAGCAGATATTACTCTCAGGTCACGCCTGAAAAGGGACTGTGTGTTCAGTGGGCCTACATAATTCACATATAGGATTATTATCCTTTCTTTACTTCTTCCTGCTGTCCTGTCACACTGTCATCCTTATTTCTTTCTTCTCTGCTGTCCTTCCCTTTGAGAACTTCCCAGTTCTTCTATAGCCAGCTCTATGAAATGGTATGTTGGACTTGCTCACCCAAATTGCACTTTCTTCATACTGGGATACAACGTTTGATTTCTGCTAAATCCCCATGTTGCTGATATCCTGATAAGGTTTTGCTAAATGACTTTTACTAAGATTGGGTCTCTTCCACCTTAACTTGATCCTGGTGTACTGATGAATATCTAGTTGTTATTGGGAAAGTATTCATAATGGCAGTCCGTGTTAATTTGTATCTGTGATCATGTTATAACTACTAGGTTTGGCTTGTGGATGATTAGAAAGGAGTAGAGTTGCTTCAGCTTGTTTCTAATACTACCTGCATTGAGTAAGACCACTGAAATTAGTTTAGTGGTTATGCTGTGGGTGGGTGAAATTAGAGATCTTGGGTTTGTTTCAGTGTATAAAAAGGATATTGACTAATGCAGTTTGCCTGATTATAAAGCTTAGAAATTTGGTGTAAGGCAGTGGCATTGGTTTCCTGTTTTGTGTGGAGGAAAGGAGGGAGGGCAGGTTGAAGGTAGTGGAAGGATGTTTTTTATGATATTTTGTTTCACACTCTGGACGGTATTTGGTGGTGGGTGTTTATGAGTTCTGAGTGATTCAGGAGTGGTCTCTGAGGATGATTTGGACTAGTTTGTTTGAAATAGGGGTATGAATAAGATGGGAGAAAGGAATTTTTAGATATAAAAGAATATGAAAGAATAATAAAACTGTAGTTGGAAGGGTTGCCATGATAAATAAACAAGAGGTGAGTGAAGGCTGGTAGTAGCTGGGCAGTTGCTGAGGTTTAAAAAGATAGAAAGAGGTGCTTGAGTCTATCAGGATAGCTGACAGTAGTAATGCTTAGGAGGTTTTGTAAAATGTCTAGTTGTTAAAAGCTAGGTATTCACCTGTATTTTGTTGAAAGATGTGATATGATATGTTTTGTAAAATCAGCATAAGAGGCATTTGCTACCAGAGCCTTATGATGCCATATTTTTTGAAGCAAGATCAAGTTTAGGGGATCTTGCTTAATGTTTGAGAGATTTAAAAAAAACATATCTGTTGTTGTTTATTGGTTGGGGTCAGTTTGCTGAGGTGTCCAAGAAACAGGGTTCTGGATACTGAGAAGACATAGTGAAGGTACAATTGTCTTTTGTATTTATTAGGAATCTGCAAAGTGTAGATTTCTTGGATATTATTGGGAAGATCAGATTTTGGAGATGTTTGGGTAGCATCTGTTATGAAATTTGAATGATTAGTGATTGCATTATTAGTGATTTATTTTGAATAAGTGCAATTGTTTCTATACTTATGTGGGGAAAGTATTGTTTAGGATTCATGCTTGAAATATGGTAGACAGTGAGATATGCCTTGAGTAGTTGATGAGAAGGGGACAGGACAAGGTGAGTCTTTTTATTTGGAGGGATGGTGGCTGGAGAATTGGGTGGGAGAAATTGAAGCAGGCTACACTTCCTGTGTTAGTGGGAGTCAGTCAGTCTCTGCATGTGCAAATCGATATGCATCAGGCAGTGTGGTGATGAAGAAAAATGCTACACACCCTGGAGGTAAACTATCCAGAATTCTACTAATCTGCATTTTTTTAACACAAACATCAACACCTAGCCATGTGTTACTTAAGACTTGGTGGTGGAGGCCTATCTGCACCACACCAGAGCATACTATATAGAGTGCTGGGGGTGGGTTATGTGCACCACATCAGAGCATACCATATATATACTTTTCTGGAAAGGCTAACTACAAGTACTGCCAAATGCTATTGCTCTAGTTTCCTGAAGTGTATCAATCTCCACCAAACCACTGTATAGGAAGTCAAACAGACAGCAAGAAATGTGTTACAGAAAGTGTACCCTGCAGAAAGACAAAGGAAGCAAATTGTTTAAAGATGGAAAGTACAGACACAGCAGTGGTTAGAGGCTAGATGAAGGCTATGTCAGCAGTAGACCAAACATCAGATATTCCGAACATCCGTGTCATTGAAAACATTGTTTAGCTGAACATATGTGTGGTAGAAAATGCTATATCTTTCCCCTTAAACAGATCTTTTTCTTTTGCTAAAGAGCCATTTCATCTCTTTCTATTCTGCCTTCAACAGATCATAATAATATAGGGGAGGGAATAGCATTGCCTTCTGATGACAATAATTAGGGCCAGTTAGAACGAATGCTGATCCATTTCAGAAACTAAAGTAATTTAGAGTTTATGATGGAGCAATCTGAATTTTCACAGAATGTCGAGATCTTTGCCTCATATTTTTGTTTTGTTCTTCATAAAAATTTGTGATTTTCTGGGAAATCATTGAAGACTGAAGTCAATAAATAATACTAAATAATGACAAACATTTGAGTTTCGGCTTTTTATCCTTCAGGAAATATATAATAATGCAAAACCTGTTATTCTAGCAACTTTCTAAGTTTATAGGAGCAATATCTAAATTCTGCCCCTATTTCTGGGCATTGTCCCCTCATTCTTTCTGGCTTTGTCCAGATTTCTTGCGCTGAGAGGTTGAGAGGTATGGACCGCTATCATTGCCAACAAAGAGTTTAGGTAAGAAAATAAAAAACAAATATGTCCATCTTGGTCTTTTTATTAAGGAATACAGATTTATCTTATCAAGTTTGTGTTCCTTCACACAGTACAATCTTTTTGAAAATGAAGATGCTGTATTACTTTCCTGTGATAGTCCAACTCAAGATATTAATTTAAGTGAAACAGTAAGTACTATGTGGGAGAATTATAACTGGTCTCTGACAGATATTTTTTTCTGAAAGAGGAGGCTGTTATATGCTGTATCCTAAAATGTAAGGAGAATTCTTCATTTGTTTTAAATTGATTAAGATGCATGGAAGAAAATCTTATTTTATTGTCACTGTCAGCTATCTGCTCTATCCATACAGGAACTATTCCTTTTAAAGAGAAAAAAGGGTGTTATGCAGGTATGGTAACAGAGTTTATAGTTTAACAATTTGACAGGCAGGGTCAATAATTACTTGATTCATTATTCTATTAGAACAAAGTGTTACTACAGATTCACTGATGCAGGATATTTCAAAAATATTGAAATAATCAGAAATGCTGAATCTGAGGACCAACGGGCATTACACGCGTTACAAGATGCAAGGACTGATGTTGTTATTTGCAGATCTGCTTGATTGTTAACAGAATATTTGCCTGAATATATTAAGGCCAGAATTATAGATGCTCATTATTACTGATTTCTTTTGAATAAGTGCAACTGTTTACCTTAATTTTCTGAAATAGATCAGCATTGGTGCTAATTATTTTTGTCAGAATGCAATGCCAATTCCTCCACCACGTTCTTATGATCAGAAGAAGGAAGAATAGAAACAAGGGAACTGCCTCTTTTGGACAAGAACAAGATCCCTTTACAAGGGGAAGTAGATACATTTTTTTGCTGGTCCATCTTTCAACCTTTTGAAGTCTTTCCAGAAGGAAGACAAGATAAATGAGTATCAGAAAGGGAGAATAGCTCCCAAATGTTCTACCATTGCAGAGAAATTACCTATCTTCTAGAAGCTTATAAAGAAAGGAAAAGTCTGATTGACAACTTCCTTCCTTCCTTTGAATATACCAAGGCAATGGTTAGTAAACCATCACACTGGCTAACAAAATATCTATTTATGAATCATTAGCTTGGCATCTTCCAAAATATATATAAATTGTAGAAATTAACAGGTAACAGAAACAGTTTAAATAAATATTTTTGTATGCGTTCACAGAAATTGGTGTTGATAATGGGTGGCCTGAAAGCACACATTGGAAAAAAAAGAACAGGATATGAGGCCTACCTAAGTCCACATCGGTGGAGCAACAGGAATAAAGAAGTACAGGCCATTCTAGACTTCTGCCTGGAAAATAGTGTGAT
Organism: Protopterus annectens; assembly: GCF_019279795.1. NCBI lineage: Eukaryota > Metazoa > Chordata > Ceratodontiformes > Protopteridae > Protopterus > Protopterus annectens. The sequence continues at coordinate 593,100,134 of NC_056746.1, forward strand.
GGAGGCCAACACATGGTTTAGCAAGAGAGACAGTCACAAGATCGCATGCAAGAGTGGCCAACATGCAACTCAAGTAGACTTCCTCTTAGTAAGGAAAGGGCACTTGGGTAGAATCAGTGATTGCAAATCATCCTCAGTGAAACAGTTGGCTCACAAAATAAACCAGTCATTGCAACTAACCAGCTGCAAGCAGTGGTCAAAGAAGGCTCTAAGGTCAGCAGAGACTAGGATGAAGACTTGGAAGTTGTCTGGAGTGAAAGCACAGGAGTTCAAGGAATGACTGAGGCCTCTAACACCTGAAGAAGAAGAGGAAGAGGAAATAGGTGGAGTTAAAGAAGAATGGCAACACCTCAAAACAGCATTTGTGAGGATTATAGAAGTTATGTGGCTGAGCCAGGTATAGAAATAATGTATGTAAGGAAATCTAGGGGAGGAATGCAGAAATCCATGAAGTTATCAAAACAAAGAAGGAGTGCAAGAAAATGTGAGAGATAGAAAAAACAGACCAGACTCAGAAGGAATGCAGGTTGGCTAAGAAAGAGGATAAGATGATAACAGAGGTGTTGCAATAGCAAAGAACAAGGTATCAGAGGCCCACTATCAGTGTCTGGAAAGTGACTCAGTAGATGGCACAAAAGAAACTCTATCTGGTTGTATGAAAAAGGTAGAATGGTAAAGAAGATAGACAGACACCCTTCATGAAGGATGGCAGCAGCAACCTGCTTACCAGTCAAGAGAAAATCAAGGGCAGATAGAAAGAGTACTTCCAACAACTTCTAAATGAATACAAAACAGAGAGACTGTACTACTCCAAACACAGCCTTTGATGAAAGAAGAAGAGGCACTCACTACAGAAGAAGTAAGAACTGCAGTAAGGAAAGTATGATGTTAGGTGATATAGGGGAGAAAAGGCTCCTGAGGGACTCATGGAGAGAAAGGCATATCCTAGATGACTGGAGAATATGCATAGTAGTACCAGTGTACAAGAACAAAGGGGACATCAGAGGATAGTACACAGATATCAGACTCCTGTCACACTGCATGGAAGTTCTGGAGAAGATGATGATAAATAATAAATAAATGAATACAAAGAATGGTAGAATGTAAGATGGGAGATGAGCAGTTCAGATTCAGAATAGGATGCAACACAACTCATCCAATGTTTGCAGTGAGATGGATAGTGAAGAAGAAGCAAGAAATAAGGAAGGAATTGAACTGGGAATTCCTAGACTTGGAGAAAGCATATGACCAGGTCCTAAGAACGCTGAATTGAGCAGTCTTGTCATGGTTTGAAGTCCCAGAAACACTGATAGATTTAGTGCAGGCTGTGAACAAGGACCCAATGACTCAAATACAAACAGTGTTTCATCTCACAGGGAGGATCCCAGTGGGAGTGGGAGTGGGTGTATATCAGGGTTCATCTCTAAGAAAGTTTAGGATAGACAAGGGCATCCAGCAAAGAGACAGAAGCATTGTGTGTGAGAAGATCTGTGACAGTCTGAATCAAGATACAAATGGCAACAGTTGCCACACCACCCCAACCCCATGTAGAAAATGGGAATAAAGGGGGTTGATGATGATTTTTTATACGCACTTCTAACATACCCTTTACATTTGTTCTGGTTCTTTGGTAATTTACATTAAATTGGACATTTCCTTATTGCTCAGCAGAGGACTAGTTTTATAGTTTTCAGGTAGGACTGATTTGTTTTGTTTTTGTTTCCTACAAGCATCAGGGGAGCACTAACAGGGTTACTGTGCTGTGCTGTCAGAGCCTGAAATATCACAGGTATAACATCTCATTTTAATGTTATCAACTTCCTATTATACCAAAGACTGCTTTATCACAGGTGGTCAGCTTCTGAGGGTGTTGGACTTGGAGAAGAGAGAAAAGGCATATTTTATGTTTTCACATATTTCTTTTTCACAGCCATCTAGGAATCAGTGGTCCCTCCTGTAAAAAATAATTTCTGTCATTTAACATTGTTTTGTATAGCAATTTGTAAACTACAATTTTGTTCAGTTTAGTTATTGCATTTGCTGTGTTTTACTATGTTTTATCTAAGGGAGAAAAGAGGTTTCACAGCAGATCCAAGTTAAAATCTGAGGTTGCTTAAGTAATATTTTTGATTGTAAGTATTAAAGATTTATTTCTTATTTTTATTGCTACATGTGGTCAGACTAAGGGATATTTTTTACTTTTTATGCTTCCTATTTTATGACAAGAGGCAGTATAATGATGGTATAATTTTGAGTTATTTTATGTATAATTAATTTATTCATACATATTTTTATGTATATACTGCTGATATGACATTGAAGGTATATCTGTTTATGAATGGAATGTCTTATTGGATTCTACATAAATGTTTACATGAAATTACTGTTTCTGATTATATCATAGAGTGTTTCCAGAATTTTTTTTTTTTTTGTGGTCTAAACTTTGACCTGCACATAAACAGTAACATCAAAAAAACACACCAAAAGCTCTGTATGCTGTACAGGCACCAATGCTTTCTTAACCTCCCTACTAGTCAAACCATTGAAACTACAATTTTATTACCCTCTCTCCTTTATGGTGCCCGTCTCCTCACTAATATCCAAAATTCTACAAAATCCAAATGTGATATGTGTTACAACAGAATAGCCAAATTTGCCACCAAGACAAATTCTCATTCCACCCCTGTAACTCACTGAAACAATTAGGCTGGTTGGAACTCCCTGCCATCTCTCATTCACCCAGCTAATTACAGCACACAGAATAATCTACAGACCCACAGACTGTCCTGCTCTCTCAACTCCACTTGTCAAATACCAACCCAGCAGGCAACTAAGATCTGAAAATCATCTACTTCTAAAAGTAGAAAAGCCCACCTTACAGGCTGGTCAACTGCTCTACTCCTTCACCATCACCAAAGTATGGAACTCGCTTCCTCCTTCTATAAGAAACATGGGCAGCACCATCACCTTCAAACAAACACTGAAAAATCATCTCATCTCTTCCTGGCTGTGTACCTGCTCTATAACCTAACCTCTTCCCTCTCCTTATATTATAACTAAATTCCTATGCTTTTTACTACTAGTGACTGATGATACTTTCTCCATATTTATTTATTTTTTTTTTCATCACTTGTTGATACTGGCACAGTAATACGGATTAATTTATCTCTGTTTTTACCACTCTGAGTTTATCTGGCAACCAACTAACTTCCTGCTTTTATGTATATATTCTCTATGTGTTACTGTAATCAAACTAGGTTCATAGGTTCATAGATTCATAGGTTCATAGAACTAAATTCCTGACTTATGTATATATTCTGTATATATTACTGTAACTGCTATGTGTAACACTGTTTCTACTTCTGTACCAATTGTTTATTTTTTTTTCTGCATCTATGTTCTTGTTGGAGCTTTTCTCCCTGGGCCTCCACCGAAAATTAGTTATTTTAGGCCCAGTGGACTTTCCCGGTAAACAAATGCAGTAAATAAAAATAAAATAAATAAATAAATGAGAAAAGATTACTGTTTTCTTTATCAAAGTCTAGTAAACCTTGCAAAATCAAGACACTGAAGGTTGGAATTAGAAAGTTTTCCATGTTAGGGAACCGTTTATATGGCAATTTTCCCCTTCAGTAAACCATATTCTTAGACTGCTCTACTGCTGAGGTTTCCCTGTAGTGCAGGCCTCAGTGCTGAGGGCAGTCTCAGTGGTAGGGCTACATGCTAATGTGGCAATCTGGAGGATTTGATCATGCTAATTAGCCATTTGCTGTACCCTGGAAGTACCAGTGGGTCCTGATTTACACTGTTGGAAGAAAAATGTGAAAATCATCAATAGATGGCCATTATCTACTTACTCCTGTGGAAGCAGTCATGGTGTAGATACGTTCAGGGAAGATGTGGGGATGGTGGGTGTTAATGTCAGTATCATTCATGTGGTCAAACTGTGAGGTGGTTGAATGCTGAAAAGACTGGCAAAAGAAATCAAATATATAGTTTTCTCTTTGCATGTGTAAGATTGCAGAATATCAGGGATTAGGAATTTGCCCTCCCTCCATAGTGTGATCACAGAGGTGGCATGTATAAGTATAGCAGGGGTTGTGGGGGGCGTAACCCCCTGTAAAAAACATTATTTATTTATTTTTATTTTTTTGCTTTTTTTAGAGTTGTTGAGTTTTGATATTCTTTTTTATTATTGTGTAGATGAACTGATATAATTTCAACCAATTGATAAAAAATTGATATACAGTCATCAGTATATGTGTATATGACATGTATTTGTATGTACATGTCTATAAAAATATGATTATAGTTGCATAAATTTATATATGTCTGCATGAGAGCATGTGTCCGCCTGTGTGGTTGAACTGAGGAGTTAGGTAGGGGGTTGTGAGTGCGTATGCATGTGTGTGTGTGTGTGTGTGTGTGTGTGTGTGTGTGTCTGTGTGTCATGTTCTTTGGATGCTATACTTGGTTTCTTTAATGTTGACAATGTGTTTATTATTTATCTTTAAATAAATTGGACATCATGCAGTCTATGAGTTAAATGTTAATATTTTAACTATGAATACATTTTGAATTTAGCTTGCTTTTTGAGGCAGACAAGATGTGAAATGGACTGTTTGTTTAGCACTTGGTGCGGATGAATATGCCTATGAGCTTTTAGAGATGATTCCCTCAGCCTTCATTTATCTTTTATGTGACTCTGTCAAATTACGTCACCAGATAGCATTCCTTGGCTGTTTCTGAAAAGGGACACTTGTGTCTAATGGGCTGTTGCAGACCATCAGCAAATGCTTTATACATTTCTCTTTTGAATTCCTGCACCACATAGATGTTAATTAGTCCTTCACTGCAAGCTATTTGAGTCTTTTTTAGTTTAATGGGTTTCCAGATGCATTGTTTTAAAGGAATAGGAGTTTACTATTTCTGAAGTTATGTCTGTTTTCAATGTAAGAGTGTTTTTTTTTTGTTTGGAAAATGTCTTCTGTAAAATTTGAAATAGTTTTAAATGAAAGCCAACAATTTGTGGTAATTGTAAAAATATAGAAAATAGTATATGCACACTGACATGTTTGAACACTGTTTAGTTGTAATTGGGAGAGAGACAGTCAAGCAATAGGATGTTAGTATGGTTGGTGGATGCCTTATTTATTGTCCTGCATAGGGCCCCATTTGTCCATGATCTGGCTCTGCTGACTCACAGATTTTGCAGAGGATGATGTCAGAGGGGATGACTATTCTTGGTGACAGAGAAGAGATATGAAGATAAAACTGAGATGTAAGCCCTGACTAAAAATATATTGTATGTTGTAATATTTCTGATTTTTTGTAACTTGTGGGTTATTGAGCAAAAGCTGCTGCAGCATTTATACTGTTTTTTTTTTGCTTTATTTATTGCACTAAAGAATGAATTAATTCACTGAAAGGTTTGGGTTGTGTAATATTCTCTAAACCTCTTTAATTTTAATAGTTTAAACCTGTTGCATTTTAGTAATATATTTTTGCAGTACCTTCTTTATAGCCCATAGCAACTGCAAAGTTCTTGACCTTTGTCAGGTCATAAAGTCTGCATTCAACTCAAAAATAAACACAAGCTCAGATTAATGGTCAAAACAATCAAAAAACAAGAACCATACACAAAAAGAAGGCTGACCAAATGTCTGCCAGTATATAGCCATATAAACAAGATGGAAACTTGCGAGTGGTTGTGACAATTGAGATTTAATTTCAGAGTATCTCCAGTTTTTTTAAGAAAAGTGGTTTTGGCAAAATGGTTAAGGTCTTCACCTCCTATACACAAAGTACAGAGTTTGATTCTGACCATGGGTTATTGGCCTACACTTGTAATAGTCTCCAGACCAATTGCCTAGTACTTACCTAATGTGATTTTCAGTACATTTTCAATAAACTTGAGTTGCAATGTTAGAGAAAGTTACTGTTGCTCATGTTTAAGTGTGTTTTCAATGTGTGACTGTTTTGTTTTGAGTAGAAAATGGCCATCAGTATTTGTGCAATAAAATTTGAAATAAAATGTTTAAATGAAATCTAACCCTGCCCATGGCCTCATTTCACCATGATCCAGCTCTGGGTATAACACTCTAAGGCATTGGTTTCTGAGTAAAAATTAATAAATTCTTGTGGACCCAGTGTTTATACATCTACTTTCTAACTCTACAGTGCTAACTTTAATTGGGTGACAATAGTATTGGTCTGGACAAGAGGATGAAGCATGCATAAACATGTGAAGGTAGAAGATGTCAAAGCCTGGGGCTAGTGATGACGTATGCTTCCCTGGGGAGCTTTCCTCCAACCTTTATGAGACTGATGGGATCTTGAAGGTCTATCACTCTTTGTCAATAGCTAGTTTTGTGGTTAATTTTTAAATTTATTTATGTTATGCTAACACTAAGAACCCATGTCCATGTACCTATTAGATGAATGCACCTCAGCACAATGGACTGGCACCATTTCTGAACTTCAGTTTCAAAGCTATTTTTAAAGTATTGTATTGCATTTTATTTAAGATACAACACTAAGACAAAATAGATAAAGAATACAGAACCAGAAATCAAAGACAATACAGGGAATTCATTAAAGTTCCTAGCATGAGACATATGGCTTATGCCAGAAAGGCCTTTTTCCCACTATGTGACCATTTGCAATTCAGAAGTATGTTAGCACATCATAGGAGAAGGGCAGAATCTACCCATTTGTGATTCAGAAGCATGTTAGCCGTGACAGAGATGTAGAGAAATGGCTAGGTCAGATCTTATTACTAGCTAATATGCATGTTTCTTGAAACACAGTTACTACTGATCTGCACCTCCCCACAGTCACTGTCTCACACAGACAAGTACACAAACAAGAAAACACACAAATTCACACCACAGTCCCTTACCCTATCTCCCCTCCTCTGTAATACTTTAGTGCCATTATGACATGTATCTATTAGGCCATGGTGGTCTAGTGTTCCCCTTCACACCCATCACTGTTACAATGACAGTGCTATTATTGCACTTTAAAGATTCATCCCTAGTATCTGATGGATTCTGCCACCCCCCACCCCATTCCTCTATTCCTGTACTGCTGCAGGTGCCATAACAGCATTTTATAGATTAATCCCTTTTGTCTGGTGCATTCCTCACCCTCTGAGCCCTGTACTACCATTGCCATTATGGCCCTTTATAGATTAAACTTTGGTGTCTAGTGCATCTCATCACTCACTGAGCCCTGTAATAATGCTGCCATTATGGCACTTTTAAGAGTACTCCCTGGGGTCTAGCAGTTACCCCACCAGATTTGTGTTGGACACCGCCTTTTGGGCATGTTCATTACCTTGACATGATGCTGATGGCTGTGGAGATACCTTCCTGGAGGAAAGTGAACAAATGTCTCTCTTCCCAGAATGCCTCATTAGTATTCAGCTGTCATGGGGCTGCCATTCGTGGTGCTGCACATCTTTGTGTGGGTGGGTCGAGCAGCACTGTGTAAGGGCAGTTGCTGAATCATGAAACAATACCACAATGTGTACATGGAGATGTACAAGTCGCTGCACCTTATTGAATTCCCTGCATTGTATAGCAAAGGATTGAAAATAAAAATATAGAAATGGAAAGTATAAAATATTCTAGTGCAAAGTACAACTAAGAGTTCAGCCAATAAAAATTATGATAGTAGAATGCTAAGATGACAAAAAGAAGTTATGGAATCCTGGAAACACCAGGGAAGTGCTTGTTATTTTTACTTCATTGTCAAGTAATTAATCATTGTCCCCAGCTCTCCTATCTTATCTGATAAATAACATATATAAATCATATCTATATTTATAACTATTTTCTGTTTATTGTCACTCCTATTTAAATGAAATTAGTATATTGTTGTATATGTAAATGTAACCTGTTTATGACTGTATATCACTCTAACAGAATCAAATTGCATTAACCTGTCTTGATTGTTTTACCCAGTGCATGATTCAAACCTCTATTTCTACTGTTAAGAAACTGAAATTATTTTTTTCTGCAAATTTTAATGGAGATTTTATCCCTGGGCCTCTGCTCAAAACGGGCCTGAGTGTCAAGTTGGACCATCCTGGTAAACAAAAGCCAATAATTTAATATATAAAAGACAACTGTTTTTTCCCTTCATTTCTTACTGTATTTGCTAATTTGGACCAGCTTAAATAGGCTAATGTCAGTGGTCATTCTAGACATTATTTCAGTAGTTATCTTGTGAAAGTACACAATTTACTGCTGTTTTGTGTGTCTGATCACTGCTGGCTTATCTCAAAGTTGTAGTTTAGCTGATTATATAGTGATCTATCTTTCAATACATTGCTCTCTTTTTGGCTGTGGTAGTCTGAGCTAACAAATAAGCCACTGCAGAAACATAATTTGACCTACTTACATCCGTTTTGACTCTTTTTTCATACCTTACAAGACTAGAGAAATGCTTATTATTTTATTTGCTGCTTAGTAGCTAAAGCCACTGTTTTGTTATTTTTACTGTATTTGCCAATTTGGACAGCTTAATTAAGCCTGTGTTTGGTGGCCATTTTAGAAAATTGCTGTAGGAGTCATCTTATGAGCAATGGTAAAGTTACTGTTGACATTCATTATAACTACTGCTGCAGTCAGTAGCATTAGTTGTATGGGTTATATCTTGCTATATCCTGATAAGGATATAACCAATACAGCTAAGGCTACTGCATCAGTGATGTCATTGAACATCTACTGTTATGGAAAGTTTACTTATGCAAGTTTACTTATGCAACTGCACTAATAAAATTAAACAGTAGGATAGAAGTCCATAATCTCAGAAAAATTCTATCTAAACAAACTTTTGTAATCTAACTAGAGAATACTGTCACTGATCTAATGTAAAATATAACAGCAAGGCAAAGGCAGGGTTATAGTTTTGGTGAGTCCTTTTCTGGGCATCTTTTACATAGCACTGTAGCTGACTGCAACTCTTCTAACTGCTGCTCTTCACAAACGGGCAACAACTGACTTCAACAGTCTTTTTTATATAGTCCAGGTTAACAGTCTCAACTGTCTTATTTTAAAATAACAGTCAGCTGTTTAAAAAGTTTTTTTCCTGTCAATAAGGTGTTCAAATAATCACCTAGCAACCAGGAACATTCTTATGACATCACCTACTGTTCAGCTGATTCTCTACAGACAGTTTGTATTTTAGAATTTCCCTCACAAAGATGTGCAATTAAAAATGTATCAAAACACTGACAGATTCTTTAAACATTTTGTATAAACAGGGAGATATTCAACATTTTAAAAATATATTTACATTTTCACAATTGGACATGCTGGCATACAATACAAGTTAATCTGAGAATATACACAAATCTCCTGCCAGACATGTTAACACAGATGACAGTGTTTTCATTTTTTTACAGGCCTTATGTCTCTTAGCTATTAATGCAGTCTCTTATAGACACTACAGTGAAGATCTATGTCATTCTGTGATATAAGAACACAGTCTACGTGTTGTTTGGCATTTTTTCAAGACAAAAAATATAAAAAGAGCAACCAGCAAAATACCAATGACTGAATAAAAGTAAAAAATAGCACTGGCTAGACAGAGAGTAAAAGCCAAAATATTTAATAAAAAATACTTAAAATGTTTACAAAAATACTAGAGCGCTTTCATATTCAAAGGTACTTCGTCAGATCCATTCTTACATCAGTTAACACTGCATTTATATAATTAAGTGTTTGAGGTCACATCACGTCACTGTTATATTTTTTGTTTGACTAATAAACAGTTGCCTTTTTAGATACCGCTACTACTACTACTAATAATATTAATAGTATCAAGAACACAGGCTTACAGCATTAAAGGTCTTGTCTATTAGCCAGAAGAGGCTTGAGGATCCAAAGACAGCACCTGCCATGGCTGGCTATAGATGTGTGTCTTGTGCATCAGTTATAGTTCCATGGAAGACTGGTACACAACTCTCACTAATCGTTCCAGTACTGGAAAATAAGAAGCAATATGTAGAAACCCAAATGGTATAAACATCTCATAAAATGATGTCAAAAATTTATTTTTGATGGCAATCATATTTACACACAGCTGCACTTTCTTTTTTGACTGCCCTTAATAATCCGTGTCCATAAATTTATTTCATTTTCAGCACAGTGTTTTGTACATCATTTTATTTCACTTTCAGGTAGCACAATAGCAGATATATTTATATTTTAAAGTGAGTATATTGCCAGCTTGTATGCATCATGCTCCATTTTTGTGTTATTCATGAGTGGTTTGTTCTCGGTAGAATGTGCCTTTGCAATGCTTTGTTGCAGTCTTGCGTAAGTAGTGAAATGGATGTGAAAAATGTGCAGAGAATGAGTAATTATTTTCCTTTTTTTGTTTAGGTGGAAGGTTTCCTGATTTATAAGGCATGCTCTTCCTATGACATTTTTCATCTGCAATTCACATCTGTTCACTTTGCTATTTATGTTTGCAAAACTAAATGCTCAGCTTTTAAACAGTTTTGCTTTACAATTAAAGCTGAGTTAATTATTTAAATTCTTACAAAACAGCCTAATACAGCTGCATTTCAGCTGAGTTAATGATTTAAATTCTTACAAAACAGACTAATACAGCAAATACTTTTAAAAATAACTCTGTTAGCATTAGAAAACTGTATCATTGATCATTTAAGGCTACCTTACTATAATAATACATTGAAGACAATAGAAAAGAACTGGCAGAAAACCCAGTTTACACTCATTCTGTCATCTGACATTTGAATATCACTCTTTCTTTTTCCATGGGTTGTTACACATTTTCAGATAGTGACACATTTGGTGGAAGTTTTAAAATGTTGTCATGAAATAACATATGATAATAATCAAAATAACAACATTCATTAATTCTAATTGTTTATTTTTATAGTCTCAGTGGACTGAACAATGTCTATACTCTGAAGGGAGCTGAAAAAGACAAAGACCTGTATAACGTGATAGCACATTATTTCCAGACACAGGCAAATGGTAGGAACATTTTTTAAATTAAAATTTTAAGTTACTGTATGAATATTCAGTTGTTAATCCAAAAGAAACATACTGTGAAATCTAAAAAATGTATCTTTAATTTCTTAAGAATAAGTTTTCTGAATGTTCACTACAAGTTTGCTAACTTCATCAGTAGCTGAGTTTGATTTTTATTTCAGTTTTGCTAAATACAGACTGCTTTTAGGAATTATTTTAACATGTGGAAAAAAAACTTGTTTAATTGGATTGTCTAATGGATAATGACAAATTGACAATTGCTTCACCATTTAGTATCATTTAAATATAAAATTGTACTTCTTGGGAAACTTATACTGAAACTATTGTTACTGCATGTAGAAATTACATTACATTAATTTGTTTACATTATTATTTAAAATTGCATGAAAGATGTTTCCCTAAACCTTGCAAATCAGTGGAAAGAACAGAGCCTTAAGGGAGTTTGACTTCTTTCTGAAGAAAAGAGAGACAGGAGAACCTGACAATGACACAGAAGTCAATAGAGGGAATCTGTGATGCGATTGAAATGGATGGGAAAATATAAAATAGGTAGTAAACATGAATACCGAGTTTAAAGGAACACAGTTCAATTAAGTACGTAATAAATAATTCTTCATGTTAAATTGGTAGAAAAGGGATTTGATTGGGTAGTAGAATCTTAAGCATTATATAGGTTCATAGGCTGGTACTGAGCTATCTGCTCGAAGGCATATATTAGCCCAGCCACGTTGTGCGGTATTCACTGCCCCTTTAGTAGTTCCCTAGATCCTTGTACTAGCAGCTAGTACCCTTGGCCCCTATCTAGTAGTGCTGTTGGTGTGATCCCCAGTGTGAACTTTCTGTTACTATATAAGATGTTATGAAGATTTAGAAAAGCTTAGGATACTTAGGATGAATCAAGGAAAAGAAGGAACAGCTGACCTGTTTTTGCTGCAACATTTAGACAAACAACCAAGAGTCGAAATCTCCTTCTAGCAGTAGTTTAATGTTTATTCTTTGTTGTCCAGGCTAGTCCCACTTGGGTAGTATCTTCTTTACAACCCAAGATTGTATTTATACTAATAAGGGAAATTTGGCCAGTGTACTCAGGAATTGCCCCTAATCTATTTGATAGGTACTATGGGATCTCTTATATCCACCTAAACTGCCACCACCTCAAGACGGGGTTTTGATTTAACATCCTCAAGACAGGGTTTTGTTTTAACATCTCATCTGAAGGATGACATTCTCAGGAGTTTAGCACCCTTTATGTTGCTATGCAATGCCAACAATCAATTTACCTGCTGTGGGAATAGAATACACAGCCTTCTGCACCAAAGGTGAGTGTGCTACTGACACTGCTTCAGAATAATATTCTTCCTTGCTATGCTAAATTATGTTGCATAATGCTAAAGGAGATAGCTAGCTACTAGCTACTGTAAGTTCAGTTTTGAAGAATGCTTCAACCACAAATGAACAATTGCAAAATAACCCTAAGTTTACTTGTCAGTCACTTATAATTGAAAGTCACCTCCCATATTTACCACATCACAAAGAAGAAAAATCATGTTTTTGGAGTAGCATGACCTATACCCAAACCAGGGATGAATTTCCTTTTCCCCATCCAATTGTTCAGGTTACACTTGAATTGGGTTAGGAAGCAACTCTGCTTCACATGGATGGAAAGCCTGTTCCAGAAAAGCAGTAGTCTCTGGGATATATACCTGATTCTCCAGTAGGTCCTGTTTATATTACAGACAAGGTTTAAGTCTTTGAATGGGTAATTTTGATGCTGTTTGTTTTACCGATATGCTGGATGTCAATCAGGGTGTGGTCTGACAATGCCTTGTATGCTAGGTATAAGTCTCCCCTGAACATACTATAGGAGACAGAATACAGGGATAGGGCTACCTGCATATGACGTGCTACTCACACCCTTTATTCTTTTGGTGAGGATACTCTGTGGATGTTCTTATTGTTATATGTGCTTGTTTAGGTACATACCAGTGGGGGAATTGTATTCAATGACAGGTCTGATGAATGCTGAAAACAGTTCAATATTGACCTCTTTTGGACCTATATGTCATACCTTTCTTTATAGGTTACTCAACATAGAATTATTTCCTCACTACTGTAGACACATGATGGCCAAAAGCTAGATTACTGTCTATGCCCATCCCCAAGTTCCTGACTACTGGGTTGACCCTTATGGGTGTGTTGTCAATATGATAGTTACTTTGAAGGATGACTTCCAGAAGGATACTATTATGCATTTCTTGGCATTTAGACTTAAACTAGCTAGCCATATCCTGTGTCAGCCATACTTGGAGAATATTAGTGTCGGCAGACATTGTATGACCACTTCTAATTTGCAATTGTCTGCATATTTGGTCAGCCAGAGGTCCTTGACACTGGTCTTGACTGCAGAGAAGTAATTGTGAAAAAGGAGCAGTCCCAGTACCAATACCTGAGGGACTCTTTGAAGAGGTAGACTCCCCATTTCTAACTTCCAGGGCTCTGTCTGTGAGTCATCTGGCTATCCACTTAGTGACATGAGGGTTTATACCTTATCTTTTGAGTTTATCAACAATGCCTGAGTAGGTGTTACATCAAATGCTTTGGCCAGGTCAAGGTATGCAGTGTGAAATATTTTGCCCTCATCCATTGCTTTGGTGACCTTCTCAGAGAAGTCCACCAGGATGAGTAGCATGACCTGGGTTGGGTCCAGTGTTCTGAGGTTTCCTATGTCATTATTGATCATTTTCATAATAATTCTTTCCATTGCTTTGCATATTAGACAAGTGAGACTTATGGGTCTATAGTTTCCAAGGTTTGTAGATGGCCCACTTTTGTGCAGAGTAATGACTGTTGCTGTTCTCCATTCGTGAGGCACAAAGCCTGTTTGTTGGTTAAGGTTAAATAGTAATTCACGAAGGCCTGATAGGTCATGTCTTATGCTATTTAGAAGTCTTCCTGGGTCCATTGATGCAATGTTCTTGGCCTTAGAGAAAGAGCATTGAGGTCCTGTTCCCTAGTGATGGGAGTTATATTTGATAGTATTTCCTGAGGGGAGTTTGAGGGAGAGAGAGGGGTAACATCGGATTTGAATTTGTCTTCCAGTAGGTTTTCTATATATTCTTGATCAGTACTGTTGGCTCCATTAACAATGAGATCTGCACATAATTGTGTATTGCCTTTGAGATTGTGGGCATAGCTAAAGAATGCCTTGTGGTTGTCCTTTGCCGAGAAGGCCAAATTTATCTCAAATTTGGCTTTGGATGACTGTATTTGACCTCTGAGTTGTTTGTTTAGTTTGATTAGAGTAAGTAAAATATTTCCAGAGGCTGATATTAAGCAAAATATTCTCTAACTCAGCAGTCCCCAACCACCGGACCATGGACACAGTACAGGGCAGTGGAGCACTTGGTACCAGGCCATCAGGTATGGAGTGAAATGAAAAAGTGAATGTGTGTATGAGTATGTTTATGTGTCTGCATGTGTCAGTGAATGCGTGCATGAAAGTACAAGAGTCCGTGTGTGTGTTTGATTTGGAGAGAATGAGAGTGATGTGTGAATGAATACAGGCATGAATGAGGAAGTGACTGTGTGTGTGTGTGTGTGTGTGTGTGTGTGTTTGATTGGGAGAGAATGAGAGTGATGTGTGAATGAATACAGGCATGAATGAGGAAGTGACTGTGTGTGTGTGTGTGTGTGTGTGTGTGTGTGTGTGTGTGTGTGTGTGTGTGTGTGTGTGTGTGTGTGTGTGTGTTTGATTGGGAGAGAATGAGAGTGATGTGTGAATGAATACAGGCATGAATGAGGAAGTGACTGTGTGTGTGTGTGTGTGTGTTTGATTGGGAGAGAATGAGAGTGATGTGTGAATGAATACAGGCATGAATGAGGATGTGACTGCGTGTGGGTTTGATTGGGACAGAGTGAGATGATGTGTGAGTGAATGCAGGTATGACTGAGGAAATGACAATGGTGTGCATGCGTGTGTGTGTGTGTGTGTGTGTGTGTGTGTGTGTGTGTGTGTGTGTGTGTGTGTGTGTGTGTGAGTGAGACACGGGGGGGGTGAAGAGTGAGAGTGATCCCTGGCAGCAGCAGCAATATGTGTATGTCTCAACCATACCACTGGACACATACTTCTCACCCTCTTAGATCAGGAAATCTGGACAAAGGCCCAAAATAGGGACACTTTTAAGTACAGTTGTCACAAACTTAGAAAGTTGATAGAAATACAGGTTTTGCATTAGCATGAATTTTCTGAAAGGTATGAAGTATGAAACTCAACTGTCTGCATAGCCGGCCTTAGGCATAGGCCAACTAGGCAGCAGCCTAGGGCGCCGCTCTATCAGGGGCATTTTTCCAGTATTTATTTGGTGTAGGTAGACCAGGATGGGGGCACCAGGTGGTGTGAGAGGGGCCGTGGAGCCCTTTTGCCTAGGGCACCAGTTGACCTAAGGCCGCTTCTGACTGTCTGTCATTATTTTCTGACTACACTCTCAGTGATCTGCCAATGATTTGCCAGAAAACAACAATTTTATAAGAAAAATACCAGAAATATGAGGCAGAAATCTGGACATTCTTCGAAAATCTGTACAGTTGAGAGGTATGCTGGATGGACAGAGCCAAGTAATAGGGACAGATTTTAAATATTGCTCTTATAAATTTAACGTTAATAAAGTTGCCATTAGGTTTACTTATCTCTCAACCATAGTAGATCAATGTTATGCTGTTAAGCATAATGTACACTTTTTTTTTTTTTGGTGATTGTCTTTTTATTGTACTTTGGAGCTTTTCTCCCCGGGTCTCCAAGTCCACTCAGGCTGCCTCGTTAAACAAATGTCAAATAAGTAAATATGTATGCACTTTATTATGTGTGCTGTGTGATGGCTGGTCTGTGGAAAATTGTCTTATATTGATACCAGTCCTTGGTGCAAAAAATGTTGGAGACCACTGCTTTAACTAACATACCGTCCCACACACAAAACCATTAGCTACCGCTTAACTAACATAACTGATATAATAGACATCCAGGGTACACAGACACATTATTGGCTTGTGTTGCATGGCTAGGCTTATAAAGGGATCTATCTTAAATGCTCGAAGAGGTGTTACATCGAATGCCTCTTCATCAACATGTAATCAGTGACCACACTAAACCGCAAACATTCAAAACAGCGATTTCTTTCCCTGGCAAAGAAATCACTAGCACTAAAAACACATGCACACAATTTCAAACATAACAAAGTGGGGGCTTCACTGTCCCACACCCCCCAGTGTGGGGGACCCCCCACCCACAACCCCCTAACTAAATATACCAGCTCTGAGATCACAATACAGTGGGGTAAAGGGCAATGTTATGGTTAAGGCCAAGCGTTTTTTTTCCCTGGAAAAAAAATCCCTGACCTGAGCCTTTGCTATTTTCAGATTTTGGTCTATATGTGTCGGTGAAACAGCATTCACTGTAATGCCATTTTGCTGCTCTAATATAGACCCTTATAAAGGTCCTGATGGTCATTAGCCTAGTATATATCCCCCCACCTTTGGAACACTCAAGCTGTACTTCTGCTCAATGGCAACAAAGATAACTGTCTGCTGGATAGAACAGTCTGTAATTGAAGAGTAGGATTTTTTTGTCCCTTCTTCCATTGCTTCATACCTTTTAGTCCTATCCCAGTTACTCCTGCCCATCACAGGTTCTGCCATCTCTTGCTTCCATTCACAGACTAACTTTGATTCCTGATTGGGCCAACATAAATCTTAAAGAGATCCTGGAGGAACTTGCTGGGAACAGCATTTGTTGGGTGAGGTTCATTATGCCTTACCATCCTTTTTTCCCTTCCCGCTTCTGTACTCTCATCTTGTAATGCTGTCTGAGGGCTACTGTCCTCTATGGACCATGCCTTTCCTCAAGGATTACCAAGATGAATATCTCTCCCAGCCAGTGCCTCAGATGCACAGGTCACTAACCAAACCTGGGATGTATGGGCCATAGTTAGGGTTTTATTTTTGTATGCCTCCATGATCATTTCCAAGAGCAAGATTTTGTTCATTCATAGCTCCATAGGTTCATAGGTGCTTACTAGGCTATTGACCCAAAGGAATTTATAAGCCTAGCCATGTGTACTCAGTATAATGCTAGAGAAACACAACATAAAGGATCTTGCCAAAACTCAAGACCTTAGTTAGCAAAGACTGCAAATATCTAGGAGGGTCATAGGAGAAATCCCCGGCAAGAATTTATGCTTCAATATCCAATTATCCAGGCTAAGCTTAAACAGGGACATATAAGGGCTCTGTTTGATGTGAATTGGTAGCCTATTTCAGAGACAAAGCAACCTCTGAGAGACATATCTGTCTCTCCAGCAGGTCCTATTTATGTCACAGGCCAGGTTAAGGTCCCTGGAGCATGTGACCTTTGTCCCATTTGACTTACAGATGTGCAGCATTTCCATTAGGTTTGCATCCAAGATTTCTCTGTAGGTCAGTCACAAGTCTTTTCTAAGTAGTCAGTACTCTACTCAGTACAGTGACAGTGACTTCAGTCTGTCAATGTATGACATGTGCTGGAGACCCTGAATATTCATGGTTAGAAATCTCTGAGGTCTCTCAAGTTGCTGCAGGTGCCTGGTAAGGTACATACCAAAGGGATCATTGTACTCAATCATTGGCCTGATGAGGGTCGAGTACAGGGGAGTTGTGACCTCTTTTGCTCTTGATGCAATGCATTTGCTAATGAGGTGTGCAACATAGAATGCTTTCCTTACCACAGTAGACACGTGGTGGTCAAAGTTTAGGCTACTGTCAATTTGCTTTCCCAATTCTCTCACTACTGAGTTGTTACTTAATACTGCACAGACATCAACATCCTCCAGGGAGAGGAGTGTTTCCAGAGAGTGCAGTTTCAGATTTAATCTCCTACCATTTAACAGCATAACCCTTAATTTATTTGTGAGTGATATTTTTACGTTGGAAATTCTGTTCTTGAGACCTTGCCTAAAAAGCCTCTATGGGGAAGGAAAGTACCTTTGTCAGTAACTGAAAGCCCAGAGGTGACAGGTGAAGATGTGGTCTGCCAAACATGTCATCCCAGGCTGACAGGAACTGGATCCCCTTAGAATGACTCCAGAAACTAAGCCTTATATTGTGGTATTATCCTAGGTGAGGGCAGAATCATGCTCATGGCTAGGGACATGCCTGCCTAGGACACATTTTATGAGAGCTTAGTCATGTCTCTCTTCATATAGTCTAGTGAGGTATGTCTCTAGTCATTCACACCAACATGAACTATGATGGAGTCATAACGGTACTTGTTGTTGAGACACTTGAGAGCATGTGTGATCTGATGGATCCTGGCACCTGACAGACAGCTGCCATACCTTCTCCTTGTCCTGCCTGGTGAGTGAGACATATGTGTGTCTCACAATGGAGTCAACTATGACTAAAACATTTGGTTTAGATGTGCTTTGCCTTGGAGGCTTATTTGGAGAGACACTGGTGCTTGCATTTCTGTGTCTTGAGTGCTGTAGGTGCTGTATTAGGTGTAGCATGTTTGTGTTTGGAAGGTCTCTGATGTTTGGTTAGGTTTCTGATGAGTACCTCTGCTTATTATGATTTATGTGTTGAAAGCATGGTTTGATTAGAAGGTGTAGTATGTGAGCTGACAACCTGTTCAGTGTTACTGTTCTGTGGGTGAGAGAGCAAGGATTCTAAATTCCTAGTATAGATACATCTCTCACAAATTGTACTTGGATAATTTAGGAGTAGAGGGTTGTCGGTGTACATGAGGCAGTTGCTACACTGCCCTAAGGATACCCATGTCAATCAGGCTGGTAGGAGAAATGGAAGGAAACTAACCATCCATAGTCCTAGGTTAAATCCTGTTTTCACAGTGGGGAGAGAAAATGGTGGGGTTTGGTATAAATGGGTGCTCTAAACAGGGTCTGTACTAATGTGGGGCTCTATAAGGGGTCTATACTAACAATTGGGAGACTATGGAGACAGTTGCCTGTAGAGCATTTAAACCGGAGAGGTTTGTTTATATGCAAGCTCAGGGAGCCACATTGCGTGAGGCTTTTATACCATTAGGATGAAATACTTTTCTAAAGTTAAACCCTCAGGCCAATCAGATAAAAACACAAAAACTATGGACCAGTAGTTCTCACATAGGATGGGTTGAACTTTGCTCCCTAGTCTCATTAGAATGCAAAAAAACCCTTCACAATGTAAAAAACAACTGGCTATGAGCTCAAGTGCATTAACAGATGCTTTAGAACAAAAGTTAAGAGTTCCTGAGATGTCAAGAATCCTTGGGAAAAAATTCACTAACCCTGAGAAATGTTCACAGCACACATAAAACTTTGCAAAACAGATGGAGTTTCTTTAACAAGTGCAGGTTGACAAACAGTGATAAATTCAAGAAAATAAATAAATGCAGCACAGAATTGTTAAATATCACTGAAACAGTTAGAACAAGTGCAAAACATATACTTATATCAGCTTTGTATTTCCAAATGGTTTTAGTAGCAATCCAAGCCAGGCAGCAAGGAAGCTCTAAATGAGTGAGCACAATCTTACAAAAATGCAATTCTTTTATACCAGCAGGATGAAATAGTTTTCTAAAGTTAAACAGCTCAGGCCAATGCTAGAGAAAGTAAAGTTGTGTAGTTTACTTGCCATAAAAGTAAATGTTCAAACAGATCACGAGTACAGTAACCATTATACTATGGGATATATCCTGCCAATGCTATAATATGTCTGACCAGTCTACAAAGCATCAGTCTCCTTCATCTACCATTAAGTCTGTCATGGCATGAGAGGATATATGGATGCACCAAATCTCAGCACTTTCCTGCCTGAGAAAGGTAAGCTGAAGCTTAAAGCTCTCAGTAAGATCCTGTAAGAAGACCAAAGAGACATGGGTACTTCATCTGGTCATATGAAGAAAGGTAAATGGGAGGGAGGGTGGTAGCAAATTACAAAACTGTACTGCTCTTTCCATTAGATCACTGTTGCAATAACCATTACAATAAGGGATGAATGCCAAACATCAGGAAGATAGGGTGGCTGGATGACTAGAATCCAGGATTCCCTAATGGATATATCTAGTGAAGCCTGCTCTGGATCTGGAAACAGAATCCAACTTGTAGTATTTGGAGAAGGTGTGAACAGAGACCCAAGTAGCTGCTTTTATAGGTTCATAGGTTCATAGGTAGGTACTAGGCTATCTGCCCAAAGGCATTTATAAGCCTAGCCAGAATGTGTTAGCTTTTGCCACCCCCTTAGATTAGTTCCATGTGCCTCTGTCCAGCACAGCCATGGGTAAACTTTCTGTTTCCCATCCACTTGTCAAGGTTTCTCTTGAAGAGTGCTAGCGAGGAGCTCTGCCTAATGTAGATTGGAATCTTGTTCCAAAGCATGGGAAGTCTCTAGGACAGGAATTACTTATTACTTACTTATTTTAGAATAACTGCAGAATCCTTCCCTGTATAAAGGCCTTCAGAGGTGATCAGTGCTCTACTATAATGAGCCTGGACTTTATGTGGAGGATTTTTACTATAAGTTCATAAGTTGCTGAATCAGAGTGTAGGCCTAAAGACCATAGTAATGAAAACCTATTCAAAACTTCATTTTTTTAAACTATTCAGATTGTTAAGGGTATGTACACTGTGTGGAATCCTATTACAAATTCTTGGAAGTACTTGGGTAATATAGCTACTCCTCTAAGAAGTCGTATTCAAATATATGAGAAAATATATATTTTGACATTTATGAGTTGTAGAAGAATTACTATGAAGATATTTGTAATGAAGTGTATTTAAGTTCAGACTTACTCCTTTATCGCAATAGTTTAGTGCTTTAACAGAGGAAATATGTTTCCCAGACTTTCTTTGTACTGATTCCAATTTATCCAAGTAGTTCTTAGTATATGCACAAAGTGTTGTTGTAGTCCAGGAAATGTCTTATGTAAGCAGTATAAAGCTTTACAATGTTTTGCTTATTTCTTAAGGATATAGATGTAAGCATTTTCAGAACTGAATACCAAATTTCTTTAGATATTGGCTGTCCATTCTTCTTAAAACCATAGAACACAGAATGTTCATTTAATTTTCTAAATTCTATAGTTTTATCCAAATAATAATTTAGTGGTCTGCAGCCATCCAGGCACGAAAGTATTCTTCCTTGCTTCCTTCTTTGTTTTGGAGGTAAGGGTAGTAAACAATAGACAACAGAAGGCATAAAAAAAGGTTTGGATTTGAGACTCACTGAATATTTGAAAAATCTTATGAAAGACAGGATGGGCATGAGGGTCTGTAATTCAGATATCAGTTTAGCAGAGGGCAGAGCTACTGTAGGGTGGGATTTTGAGTTAGAAATTTCAGAGAAGAACTATCTCTGTCTCTCTCTCTGTCTCTGTCTCTCTGTCTCTCTCTCTCTCTGTCTTTCTCTCTCTCTCTTGCCCTAGGGTTACCATATTTAGTTGTATGTAAAAGAGGACCTCTTGAAAAAAAAAATGTCTTTAGTCATGTCTTTAATGCATTTCTGAATTAAAGACAAGTAGCTCCATGTTTGGGGATTTTTGATTGGCCCATATACCGGTATACGAGCCAATCAAAACCTTGAACAGCGGACCCTCTTCTGTTCGGGTCTATATTATAACATCGAATTCTACAAAGATCAAATGTTATAATATCAACCCGTAATGTCGAACATTGAAAACAGCGAAGGTGCAGGACACCGAATTCTTTCCCAGGGAAAGAATTTGGTGGGCTGTTTCTGTGGCTTCGCTGTTTTCAGCGTTCGATATGTTGGAATGTTACGGGTCGGGTTCAGGTAAGTGTGCGATTGTGTGTAGGTTAGGGTTAAGGGGCGGGTTAAGTGAATTAGGGTTAGGGAGCAGGTCAGGTAAGTGTACGGTTGTGTGTAGGTTAGGGTTAGGGGGGCGGGTTAGGTGAGTTAGGTTTTAGGGCGTGGGTGAGGTGAGTGTGTGATAGTGACAGATCTTAGGGTTAGGGTTGGGTTAAGGTAAGTGGATAGCTAGTAGTGTATGTAAAGTTTAGTTTAGGTTTAGGTGTAGGATTTTAAGTGTATGTGTGTGGATTGCTGTTTTTTGTGTGTGTTTGTGTTGTGTGTATGTTTCTCAGAATAGCGATTTTTTTTCCCTGGGAAAAGATTTGCTATTCTGACTGTTCGATGTTTTCGAATTTCAGTGTTTAGGGTTCGATATTATAACATTCGATCTTTGTAGAATTCAATGTTATAATATAGACCCCTTCTATTCAATGCGGAACATCAAGCAGTTCCGCATTGAATAGAGCTCTGCTTTTTGATTGGCTCATATACCTGTTTACGAGCCAAAACCTCGCACAGCAGACCCTCTTCTGTTCAATGTGATACATCAAGCAGTTCCGCATTGAACAGAGCTCCGCTTTTTGATTGCTCGTATACCTCGTATATGAGCCAATCAAAACCTTGCACAGCGGACCCTCTTCTGTTCAATGCAGAACATCAAGCAGTTCCGCATTGAATGAGTTCCTTTGATTGGCTCATATACACCAGTATACGAGCCAATCAAAAACGCACACAGCAGACCCTCTTCTGTTCAATGTGGAACATCAAGCAGTTCCGCATTGAACAAAGCTCTGTTTTTTGACTGGCTCGTATATGAGCCAATCAAAAAAAAACAAAAATTTAAAGTAGAGGAAAGACTCCAAAATAGGGATGTCTGTTTTTTGAAAATTCTGCGATTTGTCTGGGTTTTAAAACCCAGAAAAATTGCAGAATTTTCAAAAACCGCCCGGACAGGAGCTCAAAAAAGAGGACGTGCCTGGGGAAACCTTATTTTGGCCTCTCTCATGCACACAAGTGCACACTCATATGCACATATACACAACCCCCCCACACACACAGGCACGCACTTTTGTTATATTTTTTTTTCTGTTTCATTTGCTTTACTTTATCTTTTACTAAATAAAAAACAATTTGCCGCACACATCCTATAGCCAGAAGATAAACTTTTATTCAACAATGGTTAACCACCTTCTTCCTTGTATTGTGCTAAGGACTTCTTTAGAACTAAAAGTAAAAAAAAAAACAGAACTGCCCTCTTTTTAAACACTTCCTTGTAGTGACATCATACCATTCTCTTAAAGACATACTACAAAAAATGTCACACAATACAAATATATATACCATATAATGGTAACATATATGTAAAGTAAAATAAAACATTATGCACCACCAATAAATTCTAAAACACATACAATATGTGGATTATTCAAACTTTTGTAAAATATGTAAAACCTTGCAGAGTTTTTTTCCTTAAAAAAATAAATATATGAAAAAGATCTTTGTATGACTACTAAGTAAGGTTATAATGGTACAGCATTAAGCTTGAGTATACTTGGAATAGAGACATTTTCATTCAAATCCGGGGAGCCAAGTGCAATTCCTTTGTTTCAAGAATACTCTCCAGGACATTCCCTGAGGTTTGGTGTTACCTTCTCTAAAACTCCAAATTTAAAAATCTGGTGGCTTTCACAATCAATTGTTCATAGGTTTATAGGCTCATAGGTGCATACTAGGCTAATGGCCCTGGAGCCTTTACAAGCATAGCCCATAGGATTACCCTGGCATCGTGCCACCTGAGCATAGTTCCCAGTGCTTTTGTTGAGTAGAGCCACTGGAGTAATCCCCGGGGTGAATTTTCTATTTCCCATCCACTCATCAAGATTTCTCTTGAAGAGGGCCAATGAGGTGCTCTGTTTGACATGTATGGGAAGTCTGTTCCATAGCATGGGCAGTCTCTGAGTTATGAACCTGTCCCTCCAGCTTGTTCTGTTAATTGTGGTAATGAGGTTGAGGTCTCTGGAGGGTGTAGTGTGGAGAGATTGGGATTTCTTTAGATGTAGCATTTCTAATAGAGCTGGGTCAGACATGGCTTTGTAAGTCAAGCAGAGATTGCCTCTAAGTAGGCGATATGAGACAGAGAACAGCTAAAGTTTTTTGAGTCTGTCCATGTAGGACAAGTGTTTAAGGCCTAGGATCCTCTTTGTGAGGTACTTTTGCAGCCTCTCCAGTTGTTGCGGGTGTCTAGTGAGGTACATGCCAAATGAGGCATTGTACTCGATGATTGGCCTAATGAGGGAAGAGTAGAGGGAGACAATGACCTCTTTCTTCCTGGATGCAAAACCTTTAGTAATGAGATGTGCCACATAGAAGGACTGTCTGACCACAGTGGCAACGTGGTGGTCAAATGAAAGGTTGCTGTCAACCTGTGTTCCCAGATCTCTTATAATGCCTTCTGTTGTTCAGTGGACTACCATTGATATGGTAATTCATGGGAACCAGATTTTTCCCAAAAGGGATGATGACCCATTTTTTGGCATTGAGCTTAAGGCCATGGTTCTGACACCAGTCATTGGTCTCGGTGAGGCCCTTCTGTAGGATGTCAACATTACTTGGGGAGTTAATAATAGCTCCCAACTTGCAATCGTCTGCAAACTTTGTCAGCCAGAGTCCCTTCATGTTGGCCTGGACTTCAAAGGAGAAGATACCAAACAGGAGAGGACCTAGGACCATATTCTATGGGACTCCACTTGTGACTGGTCAGCAGTCTGACTTGGAGTCAGCTACTTTCACCTATCTATCTGTAAGCCAGTTTTAAACCCACCTAGTGATATAGGGATTGATGCCTAGCTTAGTGAGTTTGTCTATGATTCCTGAGTGGGGAATAGTATCAAAGGCTTTGGCCAGATCAAGGTAGGCTGTATGAACCACCTTGCCTTCATCCACAGCTCTGGTGACTGACTCAAAGAAGTCAACCAGGTTGAGCAGGCATGATCTACCCTTCACAAAACCAAACTGTGTGGGATCTACAGTTTGGAGATTCCCTATATCCTTGTTTATTAGGTCCATGACTCATCAGGCTAATGGGGTGATAGTATACTTAAATAGTGCATTATTGTACCACAGGGTTGCAAATAGCAATATATACTACTCCTGCTGAACGATAATTGATTAGATTTTATTCTCACCCAGAATAATGACGCCTTTTTCCAGTATGTAAGGGCATTGCTTATATTGCCCACGTTTAATCATCCTTTTCTTAGATGTTCAATTTTGGCACAAAAGGTTTTCAAAAATACATTTTAAATGTTTTCCTTATTTGTATATAAATTCAGGGGTCTTATCCAACCACCCCTGAAATAGTCTTATCTGAATGTAACAGAGGCCAGTATTTACAAATAATTCTAACTTCTTTGTTCATTGGATGATGGCTTAACACTAACCTTTTAGTGAAATCAGTTGCCTGTGGCTGTTTTTCTACCATCAATTTTTGTTCTAAATTAGGGTTAAATCTTAAATGCCTCAACCGGACTACCTCATCTCTAATCTTGTTAACAAAGGTTTTAGGATAATCCCTATCATAAAAGATTTCTTCCAATTTATTACATTCAGAGGCAAAAGCTGCATCTTTCATAATCATCCTTGAAATATTGACAAATTACCTCATTACCAAAGATCTCTTCTGGAAAAGATGAAGGCAACTGTGAAAATGTAAGTATGAGTTTGAGAAGGGTGTGTGTGTGTGTGTGTGTGTGTGTGTGTGGGTGTGTGTGTGTGTGTGTGTGTGTATATATATATATATATATATATATATATATATATATATATATATATATATATATACATTTGTGCAACATGTGCATGTGTTTGTGAGAATTAGGATATGTTAGAGGAAATGCTGTTGTTGTCATTGGCAAAACTCTATTACTGACATGGTTGAAAGCTTTACATCTACGGACTTTCTCCATTTATTGCATCTCTGTAACTGTGGTAAAACACTTTTCTGCATACTGTATATCAATTTTGCATGGTATGTGGTAACACAATGTTTCTTTGTGCAAAAGTAGTGATTTTGGTACACTTATTTTTTTATTTATTGTTTATTTATTTATTGCATTTACTAACTAGAAAAGTCTGACTGGGTTCAAGACCCCTTTTTAACAGAGGTCATGGGGAGACAAGCTCCTGCAGAATCACAAAATAATGTACAGCACATGAAAAATACATGGAATGTTATACAGCACATAACATAACACAATAGCAGATCATTCTGTATGCAGTAACTTTACATTCTGTGTCAAAGAAATATTGATATCTATGTTCATGACTAATTTTGTCACTCTTCAGGGTATTACTTGATGTATGTAGTACATAAGTGCAGTGTATGGAACCGTGTGATATAATGTACATAATACATAAATGTAGTATATGTACACATAGTTGTTCAGAGCGTGATGAGATGTGCATAGTACACAAATGTAGTATATTACACATAGTTGCTCAGAGCATGATCAGATGTGCATAGTACACAAATGTAGTATATGTATACATAGTTATTCAGGCTGTGATGTGATATACATGGCACATAAATTAATCGACTAGTAGTGGTGGAATATCAAAAAAGATTGAGGAGATACTGTGGTACTGTTACAAAGTTTATAAGATATGGTAGTGAAGCCTGTGAGATAATGAAGGGAAATAAGTAGGTATGTGGAGGAAGGCAGAAATTATAACAAAATGGCTACCCGAGACTGGAACAGAGGCAGAGCCTTGATAGGAATGAGTTTAGCTGAGACACAGATGGCCTGATGAATTGCTCTTGTTTTAGAGAGAGTGAGATGGAGTTCCAGAGTTTGGGTGACTAGGTAGAGTAAAGTAAGTCACTTGCTACATTGTTGGATTCCGAGATGAGTAATAGTTTATCTTTAGAAGATAAGGATCCAGTGGGTCAGCATTTTTGAATGAGGATAGAGAAAGATGGGCAGTTATTGGGCTTATAGATGAGTTTATGTACAATTAGAAGCAAGGAGTAGGTTAGGAAATGGAGTAATAATCTCCAGTTCAGTTATTTAAGGGCCAGACAATGGTGGATCCTGTGATGGTGGTTGGCTATATATTTAGCTGTCTTATTGTAATAGCTTGGGAGAAGGAGGACAAATGTTTTCTAGCAAGATCAGTCAGGTAATGACTGATCCTGTCAAGGGAGCTTAGCTTTTGGTGGCGCTTTACTGCAGTTTATTCTGCCTTACTCATCTACAATTATTTTTTGAATGTTGCTGCAATTTAAAATATGTTTTATTAAGCCATACATTAACACCGTTAAAATGTTGGCATATTTTACAAAATATTTTTTTTTGAAAATTAACTTACCTGCATTGTAATGGGAAAGCCTATAACACACACATCAGGATAATGGGTGCCATTAGATTTCTCATTTCCTACCTAAATTATCTGAAAACTTCTACTTCCCATTTAGAGATCCAACTCTCTTTTATAGATGTTAAAGTCCCTGACTTTCTTTACTGCCCAGGGCAAGCTGTTTCAGTCATTTGTAATCCTTGATAAAAAACATTTTTTAATGATTAAACAATTAAATCACATCCCTTATATGTCCTCTTCCTTCTAAATCTGTATATTCCTAGATCAGGATTTCCTTACATTTCCTGTAAACTAGAGCAAAATATCCTGTCAGATGGCTCTAAAACAGTGACCACATACCTTATTGTATTTCTTAATCTTTCCTCATAAGTAATGCTTCCTATTTCTAGAACTCTCCTATTTAATGCTCTTGGCATCCTTTTCTTTCTACAACTAGCATCTTCATCTTCTGCATTCCAAAGTCGATTACCAAGTATAGGGATGAAAAGAGACATAAACAATAGTGCCTTGATTGAGAGGGTCCTCCTTGAGATACATTCTAAAATAGGCCTATTTATTCTGCTTTTCTTCATGATGAGTTAAATTGCATGCCCTTGGTGAAAACCATCGTACAATGCACCTTATTCATTTACTTTCCCATTAATGCAGTATATTTGTCATTAGACTACCAAGAATTATATGTGATTTTTTTAAGTTTATTGCCAAATTATTCTCTCATCCAGTATAAAAATTACTTGAATATTATTTGAAATGACTCTTGAGCTTCCTTTGTTGTAATACATGACACAAGCTTGATTCATCAACATCTTAGCTGTACCAAATATCTTTTTTAATTTCAAGTTCACGTGGATATATGCCATCTATCCCATGCAGTACTTACATACAGTAGGGTACATATTTCACTCAGTATGACCAGATACAGTAATGTTTGAGTATGTCAAAAACAGTAAGCACTAACTGCAAAAAACAATTACACTCAAGGAAATTATGGATAAGATTAAAGAAAGTAAACTTGGTAAGGCCCCAGGGATAGGTGGTATAATATCAGAGTTATATAAACTGTTCTCCTCCCCTATAACGTCACTATTACATGAAACCTTACTTGAAATTCAAAAGTATGCAATAGTTCCCCCCTCCTGGAGGTATTCTTTAATCACCCCTATTTTAAAGGAAAATAAAAATCCTAGTTATTGTAGCTCTTACAGGTCAATATCTTTGCTGAATAACGATTATAAAATATTCATGTCAATTATGTAGATATAATTAAAGTCCCATTATCCAAAATAATTAACAATGATCAATCTCCATAACAGATGCACACATGACAACATTAAAAGGATACTGACATTAATTGACTAAATAGAGAAGATCAAAAAGCTCTGATAATTGGATTGGACATAGAAAAAGCTTTTGATTCCTTAAATTGGGATTATCTAACTAAAATTCTGAATATATTTGACTTCCTTCTATTCTTTATTACACTTATAAAGAAAATATATGTAAAACTTTTAGCTTATGTTAAAATAGGACCTTTTACCTCCAAAGCAATATAGATTACTAGAGGTAGCAAGCAAGGCTGCCCCATGTCATCTATATTATTTGCACTAGCTGTAGAGATACTTGCTATTTCAATATGCTGTAACTCAAAAATAAAAGGTATAGACATTTATGATCAATATATCTCAAAAATAATACCTTTTGGTTATGATGTGCTTTTCATCCAACTCAAAAGAAGTATTAGTTGAAGTAGGTTTATTAATATAGAAGTTTCACATGATATCTGCTCTTAATTTTAATAAATCAAAATCAAAATGTTTGTTATTGAATAAACAAAAATGAAATTAAAATATATGGGAATCACATTATTGGTGAAGAAGTATCCACCCTAAACTATTTGGGGATTACTTTGTGCAAAAATATGAAAGAGCTATTAAATGTCAACTATAAAAAAGGTTATTGACTCAATCAATAATATAGTGACTAAATGGAATAATATATTGATATAATTCGAAGACAGATTACAATTGAAAAAAATGGTACTACTTCCTAAAATTCTGTATGTAGCACAAGCTGTCTTATTATTAGCTGGGAAACACTTTAGAAAGGAAATAAATTCAATATTGTTAAGATTTCTATGGTACCCTCACATCATATAAGACAATAGGGACAAGGAAGGCTAAATTTCCCAGATATTGACTCTTATATAAGAGCTTTCATACTCAAAATGGTGATATACTGGATAAATCCTAATCATGCATCTAATTGGAAACTGATGCATTCAATCATAATAATAAATGAAAACAAATTGTCAAAAAATTCATTAGTTAAGGATAAAGCTAATAAGATATGGTACTCACTGAGTTTAAACCTACAATATAACACAACAAAACTTACTAAATTAAACTTAATCAATCATCTTTTTGATGTTTCCAGAAAATGTGTTAATATGAATATAGACATAAAGCTTTGGTTCACATATTTAATACCTTTCTGCATTGCACAGGATTTTCCTTATAAGTTACACAGAGAGGTGTTTACTTCCTGGGAACAAAAAATGTAATATGCTGGCAACACTGCATAAAAAATCTACAAGTCTTAGATGCACAATATTTATCATCAAAATTTAGATTAACTTCTCAGGACTGGCTAATTTTACAAAATGTATTATCATATTCTAAGGATGTATGTAGAATAACAAATACTTCATCATTTAAGAATACACCAACATTTATAAATGGACTGTTTGGAATAATATACAATAATGTTAATATGAATAAAGAAATATCATACTTATACAACATAATAAAAATTATAAAACAGTCCCTAAAATAATTTATTGGCAATATATTA
Source organism: Protopterus annectens (assembly GCF_019279795.1). Classification (NCBI taxonomy): domain Eukaryota; kingdom Metazoa; phylum Chordata; order Ceratodontiformes; family Protopteridae; genus Protopterus; species Protopterus annectens. Next base: position 593,130,229 of record NC_056746.1, read on the forward strand.
CTAAAGGAAAACCAATTTCTTTATCATCTGAAAATAAATCAAACATGTTACTATCAGTTAAGCTAACATCTTACTTTCAATATTGGTAAATATTTAATTGGAAATTTCTGCATAGATCCTTTCTAACCCCTGATAGAATTTCAAAAATTAAGTCTTCTATTAATGGGTTATGTTGGAGATGTCAGAGGTCATCTAAAGTAGATTGGTCTCATATTTTTGTGACTGTATGGAAATTAAAGAATATTGGAATGATATTAATAATTTTTTACAAACAATATTTACAGATTCATTTGTCATGACTAAAGCTTTAATTTTATTGAATATAAATGAAGGCCTTTCTATGAATAAAACAAACTAATATTTACTATGAACATTGCTAGCAATAACAAGGAAGTGCATAACTAGAAAATGGATCTCTAACACAGCACCTAACATGAAGGGCTTCCTATCTCTACTGAAGACGACAGCATTAATGGAGACTAAAATCAAAGAACTAAGAACATATTCTAAGCCATTAGTTAATAATACACGGAAGAAGGTTTTGTCATTGAATGAAACTCTACAAGTGGAATCAGTCTCTTCTTGATAATATATATTCTGAGTGTCCTGATTATTATCAGATTTATAATTTTGTTACTAACTTAAGTCTATTTATGTCAGGCTAAATGTAAATATTGTACTTCATTATCTAATTAATTAGTTTCTTACTTAGAATGTAAACAAATATTCTTTATATTATATGTTTAAAATAAACAGTAAGCACTGTTTTCAAATTGCATTGTGAAAACACAGATCTGTATTTGATATCCAGATTAATGTAATGCAATTTCTAGTAAAATAACTGATATATCTTGATTCACAGAGTGCTAAAACACTGAAGATAATAGGGCATAATGTATCAGTAATGTCTTCAGAGGATTTGAGTACTGCATTAAGTTAAAGTGCAAGGTCACAATGCTTGGAAAAGTTTCAGAGTCAGTAAGATTCACAGCATCTAGCTCAGACCTATGTGTCAGTAAAACATGTTTCACAATATTATACTGGGACTGACAGCTTCTTCAGCATTTGTTCTAACATCACAATGAACAGTATGATGCTATAAGGACTACTAGAAATTCTTACTAAAAATGAGTAGAAGCATACTCTGTTACAAGCGATGTATACTAGTTTTACATTCCTGTAATGCCTTGTCATGGTTATGAAAACTAATCTTGCAATTACATTCTCTAAGTAGTCTGATTATAATATATTTGGTTTCTTTTTTATTAAAATGTAAAATTTAAGCTTAATTGTTAATTTCATATTATTAAGTGCTAGTTAGGATGTAAAATAAATAAATAAATACATACATACATGCATAAATAAATAAAAATGTAATAATCACTTTATTTGTGGTCTGATTACTTTTTCAGCAACAACTATACAATGTTATGATAACAACAGCAGCTTGGTTTCGAACTTAGACAGCTTTTTTGGTAATTTTAAAAGTTTGATGACCTTGCAAGATGTTGCTTCTGCAGTTATCAGCAACCCAAAGGTAATACTTTTATTCTTCCATTTTATTATCTTTATGTACCTTTAAATTTAAAAAAGAATGCATTTAATAAACCATGTTATGAGTATGCAATTGTTCTTATCCTTTATCTGTTTTTCCCATTTTACTAAAGGTAAGCAAACATAAGAAGTACTCAGGAGGCAGCTCTCTGGTATAAAGAGCAAGTGAGAGAGAGAGAAAGCCCACACTAAGGCTATGGCCTTGAGTTCAGTTTGCAGCTCTGAGCCTGCAGGGGGAGGATAGATGTGAGGCACTGCTGCCTGTTCACTTATTCTGGTGGGTAGGGAAATAGACCTGGGTTAACATAGGGCTAATACTTATGGGAATGCTAGGTGTTCTACATCTAGAGCACAACCCAGTGAGCATGTGTTGCCATAGTGCACAGGCATATGGCTGAGAGAGTGTGTGAAGATACAGGTCTTGCAGCCAGCAGTATACAACACATCTCAAATAGCCACCATGAGGGAGGATAGAAGTCCAGTAGTGGAGACATAGGCTCTGCACAGCACCTGCAAGGTGGCTTGATGCCTTTTCTCAACTCTTGATATTGGAGAGTGAATGGTTCACTTGGCCTGCCCAGACAGGTAAAAGTGGGCCACAAGGCTATGGCCTAACTTTGATATGTACGGTGCTTGTCCCATGGAATAAATGGAATGAATGGGTATAGTCAGAAGAGTTATCAGGCAGGTCCTGTGAAGCAGAAAAAAACAGTCATACTGAAATCTGACAATTTTCACATTTTCCTAACAACTGCTCTAGGAAATAGCAACTTGAAAATTCTTTATTAAGAAAATTTAACACTTTTCATATTTAAAGCTATTCCATCTTACCCCAGCACATTTGTATTTATTTACTTAATTTTATGAATCTATGAATGTATGGATGTATTTTGGCTCCGATCTTACATCAAACATTCACTGTAGGCAGCATATCAGGTAAATATGCCAGAAAAAAATCACAAGGCAGACATGCATTACTACTATTACAGTGAGAGAGATTGTCAGAGAAAAACAATGAGGTACTGCAATAATGAGCTCTGTTGTGAATATGAATGATTGTGGCATGACTGTATGATATGATCAGAAAATGACCAGCCGCAGGCAGTTTGATAAGGAACATTGAAGCTGAGATACACTGAAAAGAAAGGACCTGTAAACAGGGGTTCTATAACATCCTCTGCGGGAACAGAGGTTGCTTTTTTCTTGTACTACATATGTTTGTGTACACCTGAATGAATTACATAGTAGCCTGGTTTACAGTTTGTATTTATTAATTTACAGATGTTTGTCACTTCATTTCTGCAAATCATGTCTTGTTATCTTTCAGACTAGATGTGGGTACAAAGATTTAAATTTGTCAATTTTAAATTTAGATTTTTTTTAGTATACAACATCATATGTATTAAAGTGCATATTTTTGGATTTCTTTATCTAATTTATTTATTTCTTATGTTTTTTCGTGACCTGTTTTGTAGCTGATAGTTTGTGACTATTCTTTGAATTCTTTTGCTAAATAGGACACTAGGCACCTCTCTTCTACTTTCTTAGAACAAATCAAAAATTAATTTAGCATCTAGAACATAGGAAGCCATAAACAATACAAAATAACATTTATTTATCTATTATTTATTTGGCATTTGTTTACCAGGAAAGTGTGACTGGCTCATGAGGTACCCATTTTCAGCCAAGGCCCTGTGAGGAATGCTCCAGATGCATATGGTTAACAGAATGAAAAACTAGACAGACATAATAAAGTCATAACATTCAAGCACAAATATGAAAATGGCACATTAGTTTGTCAGAATGAGAACTTAACAGACATAATAGTCATAACATTCAAGCACGAAATTTGAAAAACTACACATTAGTTTGTCAGAATAAAAACTCAACAGACATAATAAAGTCATAGTGTTCAAGCATAAATTATATGGAAAGCCTGATAATATGAAGATGCAGCAGTATTTACATAATAGGTGATTATCATAATGATTATTAATATTCTAGAGGTTGCGAAATATGGTAACAAATTATATTGCTGCAGGCGGATAGTATGAGTAGAGAAGTGTAGAGTGTGATGGAGAGGATAGTAGGAATAGATGTGGAAAAGGTATGAGTTTAACCTTAGAGGAGTATGTAGAGGAAGGGAAGGTAGGGTAAGTTAGTAGTGGGGAGAGAGAGAGAGTAGAGGCAGAAAAAGGTATGAGTACCACAGCCTGGGCTCATACAGGAGCAAATCCAAGCATTGTTGAAGTATTCTTTTATAGAGATTTTGAAGGAGTGCAAGTTAGTAGCAGTTTTGATAGTTAAATGAAGTGATTTACATAGTTTTGCCAAAGAGCAGGAGTGAAGGCTTAGGACTGGGGTTTTGTTAGGTTTATAAGTTGAGAGGAGATGTTTGTCTTCAGATCTGAGATGTTTAATTGGGATTTAAACTTAATTAGTGGGCTAAGGGCAGGACATGATTGTGGCTTGTGGATGATTTTATATACCATAGTAACTGGTACATATGGGAGGTAGAGGGGGAGTTCAAACCATCTTAGGGAATGTAGGTCTTTATATTGATGAGTTAGAGGGGTTGCATTTATGGCAAATTTGGCAATTTTGTTTTAGCAGCTTTCTAGTTTTTTCCTTAGGGAGGTCTTAAGTTAGTTAGAATTAGGCTCCATATAACAGTGATGGCAAGAGCTAGAGTTTGGCCAGGGTAATTTTGGTAGCTGCTGTGAGGTAGTTTTTATTCCTGTATAACATGCCTGGCTGTTGGTGTTTTTTTTTTTAACTGTTTTGTATGTGTAGGTCAAACTTGAGATTATTGTCAACTGTAGTTTGATATGCTGAACCAATTCAGTTTCAGTATTGTTGTCTGAAAAGATCTTGGTTTGTTTTGCTGGTGCTATGGGGTTTGTGGGTGAAGAGAAGAGCTTTATTTTGTTTTGGGTTCAATAGGAGTTCAGCATTGGAGAGCCATATCTCTATGAAAGAGAAAGCTTGTTCTGTTCTTTGTTAGAGGTGAGTTAATATGTCTGATACGCAGATGATAGAGGAGTCATCTGCATATTGGATTAGAGTGTCTTCACAGGAGGATGTATGTAAGTTACTTATGAAGACATTAAATAGTAATAGGCCAAGGATGTAGCATTGAGGTACACCTGTGGGGGTGATGTGACACAGGGAGATAGAGCCCTGCCATTTTACTGCTTGCTGGCTGTCAGTGACGTGAGGAGGAAGATAGACTGATGCTGGAAAGTTCTTTAAGGAGTTTGGGGTGAGATACCATGTCAAATGCTTTTGACAAATTTAGAAATACGGTAGATAGTAGTTTGCCAGTGTCACAGGCTTTGTTGACAGATTCCATGAAAGATTATAAGGCCTTTAAGGTACTGTGTGCAGGTCTAAAGCCATGTTGAGTGTGGGAAAGTAGGTTGTTCTGTATAAGATGGTGGAGAAGTTGTAGGTGCACACATTTTTTCTAGAATCTTAGACATTGCAATACAATGAAAGTTTGTGATGTCAGTGGAGTTGCCTCCTTTATGTAAAGGGATAATGTGTGATGTTTTCTATACATATGGGACATGTGATTCAGCTATGGATCTATTAATTAAGATGCTAACAGGGAATGCTATTGCCTCATACTGTTTGGCATTTATGAATACTAGAAGTTTAAAAACAAAGGATTAATTATGAAACATTTCTATTCCTAGAAAAAGAAAAAAAAATTCTACTGTCATTGAAATATGGAACACCCCTGCTTTTTGACAGTTTAAAGGTTGTAATACTGATCAACTTTGTATACTCCATAGGAATGAAGATGATGTATTATTCTTTGTAAAAGATGGCCTCACATCCAAGATACAATCCACAGAAATGAGGAAATAAATTGATTTGTATTATAATTAGTATTTACAATATCCTTTGTGGAAAGATCTGTGGGAACAGAAGATGTGTTGAGTGGTTCACTGGCAGAGTGACTCTGCATGGAACCGGCTGGTAAAATGGAACAGGACAAATATTAGTTTGGATATTTTAAGAACAGCCTGGAAACACACCACATTAACTAGTGAATGGTATTCTGGCAAAACTGGATGGGCATTGTTGCCCATGCTTGAAGTACTGATATGTGTGTATGTAAGGATGGAAATATACTTATAACAAATAAGAAACCCGAAGGGTCTCATAATTTAAAGTCTGTGGACTGTATAAACATGCTTGGAAGGAGCTAATAATAAGCATAAGCATTACAGCTTGTGGTCTCTCAAATTACTAAGCAACAGACGAAAAAAAGCCCCACAGACAATAGTTATATAATATATGATTTTTAGTAAATCTAGACATAAAATATATAATCTTCATATAAGATGAAGCAGTCTGCTGAATTTAGATATTAAAGACAGGATTTAATAACATGGGCATGTGTATAATGAAATTACTGTGTTAACTTGTCATAAATGACATACACTATATTGAACATCAAAGGGAAGCATGATGATTTACTTATATAAGTAAATATGCATAAGAACTCATGTAATTGCTTTAACTTGAATTGTAGGTTTTGTAACCCATCTTGACCCTATATAATACTTAAGTGGTTACCAAGGTAACTAATGTTTTATACATGACATCAAACTGAGAAAGTTGTTTAAGAGAAACAATAGAAGCCTGAACTTGAAATGTCACAGAATGTAACAATCATATTCTGAACAAATAGTATTAAATTGCAATAGACGCTCAGTTTAATAACATGGGCTTGTGTATAATAGAACTACTGTTTTAACTTATCATAAATGACATACGCTATATTGAACATCAAGGGGAAGCATGATGATTTTCTCATATAAGTAAATGTGCATAAGAAGTCATATAATTCCTTTAACTTGAATTGTGGTTTTGTAACCTATCTTGACCATACATAATACTTAAATTGTTACCAAGGTAACTAATGTTTTATACATGACATTAAACTGACAAAGTTGTTCAAGGGAAACAATACAAGCCTGAACTAGGAATGTCACAGAATGTAACAATCACATTCTGAACAAATAGTTTTAAATTGACAATAATTACTTAGTTTAACCTTTGCTGATTATACAAAATAGAATGTTGCCATTTAAATCTAAAAACTTTTAGTATATGCGATAAAATGGCAATTTATGAATATGGAAAGGGAACTTGTAATCATTAATTACAAAAAGTAAATTTGTTGTTTTTAACGTATAATTTCACTCATTTTATAATAAGAAATTACATATATGAAAATCCTTAATTGTAGGAAGAGGGGTGCACTGATAATTAAAATGCACTAACTTTCATCAATGTCCACATAAAACAAACTTGATGCTTTAAGTATGTTAGCAACAAATGAAGGGATTACTTAAATGCTGGCAAACAATGAAATATAACTTCTGATATATCCAGTAAAATACATTGTATTATGAACATTAGGTATAAATATTATTACCATCTATATATTAATTTATATATTAAGTAATACATTTTGAAAGACTTCATCAATAAGAGTGAATATGTTAAATAACTGTGTGCTATAATCTTTTACTGAGGTTTTATATATGATGCATCCTACTTTACTATGATTGAATTGCTTGTCCTCTATCTTTCATGTAAATATTAATTGCTTATACAATAAGTAGACATTTATATTGTATTAGAATTCTGTCTAATCTACAATAGTACTATATCTGTTCAAAATAATATAAATATTGCTTAATCCTATTACAAATATTCTCCATATGATAATTTAATTTATGGAGCTCAGATGTTCTGGATTGTCAAGCTGTGAGTGATAATCTGATGGACTTAAGTTTATCCATCAGATTAGGAATGATTTTCATTCCATGGCTAGTGCAGATCTTAGTTTTGTTAACATTTATTAATTTAAATCTGTTATTTCACAAAAACATTTTTCGTATGCCTAACCAAAATATTATTTTATTGATAAACACTCAAAGTATAAAATTGATAATTTCCTTTAAAAGCTCAAACATATACTTTATAGCTATCAGAGGAAAATAATAGTCACAATAAAACAAAAAATATATAGTCTAAATAACCTAAGGTGGATTTAACTTTATTATCTTTAAATACGAATGGCTTAAACAATCCTAGCAAGATATCAAATCTACTGAAATATTTAAAACTGAACAAAGCACAAATTGTCTTCCTTCAAGAAATTCATTTCAAAACAAATGACAATTACAAATGGAATCCTAAGGACTATATGATATTGGTCCAATCCACTTATAAGACAAAGACAAACTAGGTAAAAACTTTATGGAAAACAAATGTGATTAACCCAGAAATCATTATAAGCATAAAGATAAAGAAGGCCTTATGGCATTAGTAATAGTTAAATATAATAATAGAATATGGACCCTAACCAATCTATACTGGTTCCCAGGCATTGGAACAGGAACTGTTAAAAAACACTTGGATTTCATTTCCAATAATTATAAAGGCAACTTAATATTAGGAGGAGATTTTAACTGTACATTTGATATTTCTGAAACTACAAATAAAAGACTGCTGCGTGCATCCACTGTATCAAAAGCTTTGAACAAGTGGGTAGAATCATTTAATCTTGTAGATACTTTCAAATTTAAAGAAGCAAAATTGTTGTTGTTTTCCCATCAAGATCACAGATTTGGTACCTAAACTAGAATTGACAAAATATTTGCTGCCCATGACTTACATTCTAAAATCATTAATTTCTTAATCACTCCTTGCCCCTTTTCAGACCACAATTCATTGATACTTCTTCCACTTCTTCTTTTGGCTTTTCCCGGTTAGGGGGTCACCACAGTGGATCACCTGTATGCTCATGACTGGCAGTGGAGTTTTATGGTGTCGAGTTGCCAGCCCAGTGCCCAACTTGCCACAGACAGCACACACATGCATGCACTCACACCTAGGGCCAATTTAGAGTGTCCAATCCACCTATAGCATGCCTTGAGGATGTTGGAAGAAACCGGAGCACCAAAAGGAAACCCACGCAAACACAAGGAGGACATGCAGACTCCACATAGAAGGCACCGCTGCCAAGGATCGAACCAGAGAACCTGTTGCTGTGAGGCAGCAATGCTAACCAAAATGGGTACAAACCATTAATCTTTAACTCCAGAATTCCAGCATATATAACTAAAATTAAAGAGTTCAAACCCTGGTTATTATCTGAATTACAGTTTTTCTTAAATATTAATTACACCACAGAGATAAATAAAATAATGATATGGGACTCATTAAAAGCTTACCTATATGGTAAAACCCTAACTTGGTAGAAAAAAATCGGAGAATGGGATTCTGAATTATTAGATCTACAAGCCAAACATTTGTCATTAAAACCTGGAAAAAATCAAAATCATTTGGAGATGAAAAAGAAAGTAGCAGTATTAAACAATAAATACAATGAAATTCTAACACATAAAACTAGTTTAGCTTTAGACAAACTAAAAATTAATACCTTGGCCACTTTTTCCAGATATCTACATAATTTACCCACAAGAATTAAAATACAATCAAAAGCTAATAACATTAAAAGTATTTTCCATGAAAAGAAAGGGAAAAATGTCTCGGATATAGGTGACATTCTTGATGCCTATAGAAATCACTATATGGAACATTTCCAAAAAGAAAATATACATATCGATCAATTAAATCTAGATGAGAAATGTTCTAATATAAAAAAATACTAGAACAATTAAAACTAGATCTGCAAGCACCCATATCCTACAAAGAAATTACAGCTACAATAAAAGAGGGTAAAAATAATAAAGCTCCAGGTATAGATGGCATAATTGTGGAAATATATAAACTTTTTCCTTCAAAGATACTATCCCTCTTCCATAAAACTCTATTAGAAATTCAGTCACAAGCTTTAATACCATCATCTTGGAGATATTCCTTCAGCACACCAGTCCTAAAGGAAAACAAATCTCCAAACCTCTGTACCTCATATAGACCTATATCATTATTAAATAATGACTATACGATATTTATGACAATATTAACTAACAGAATGAAAATGCCACTATTCAAAACAATAAATAATGATCAAACTGGATTTATATACCATAGACACATACATGACAATATCAAAAGGATAATTTCTCTTATAGATTATGTTAATAAAGATAATAAAACAACACTCATAATTAGCTTAGATATAGAGAAAGCCTTTAATTCCCTAAATTGGGACTATTTATTCAAAATGCTATTTTGAATTTTCTGCATCCTTTGTTCATCTCCTAAAGAATATATGTACAGATAATTTAGCATATGTCATGTTAGGTCCTTTTACCTCTGAATCTATACATAAAATAAAAGGCACTAAACAAGGATGTCCCATGTCACCGATTCTATTTGCTCTGGCTATTGAAATATTGGCAAATTCAATTCACAATAATATAAAAATCAAAGGAATAGATGTTTATGAACAATACAATTCTAAAGTAATGTTATTTGCTGATGACATATTACTAACAATATCTAATACAAAAGAGACATTAGAAGAATTAGATATATTAATTGACAAATTTCACATGACTTCAGCACTCCATTTCAGTACATCAAAATCATTTTTTTTATTTTTAAATAAACAAAAAGAACTGCAGACTAAGAAGGATCACATCATAGGAAAACAAGAATCTACCTTAAAATATCTAGGAATTGATTTGTGCAAGGGAAATGATGAAATAGTCTAAAAGAACTACAATAATATCATCAATACAATTAAAATCTCTGTGGAAAAATGGAACAAAATAATATTAACATTTGGAGATAGACTACAGTTAATAAAAATGGTCCTATATATAGCCTTGGCAATGCAGCTGTTACCAGAAAGGAATATACTTAAAGAAAGAAATTCACACCTAATAAAATTTTTATAGTTTCCCAAAAGAAACAGAATAGCTTTAATACAGCATATCAGACCATGGAAACAGGGAAAATTAAACTTTCCTGATATAGAAACATATATAAAAGCATCACTATCTAAAACAATCTCAGACTGGATAAGTCCAAATTACTCTGCAAATTGGAAAGAATTACTAAATGTAATATCAAAAAATGACTTTGATTTACAAAAAAAAAAAAAAAAAAAAATGTCAAATAGATAAAAACAATTTGCCATGGTACATATGTATTAGTATGCAATATAACATAACTAAACCTACTAAAACTCATATGATTAATTATCAAATTGACTCATTTAGGAAAAATATTAATGCAAATATAGATTTAAACTATGGTTTGATCTTTTAACACCATTTATAGTCATAAACAACTTTCCACATAAAATATATAGAGAAATTTTTAATTCCTGGGAACAGAAAAGATTTGTTTGTTGGCTCCAATGTATCAAAAAACTAAAAGTTTTAGATATGCAAGTAATAAAAACAACATACAAAATTCCACAACAGGACCGGCTAACTTTACAAAGTATTCTGTCATATTCAAAAATGCAACCAGCAGCAGACCAAGTAAGAATATATAAAAAATGACAGCAGGAATCAGATCCACAGTTAAAATTTATTAAACTGACTTAGCGCCTCGGCCATAATAGCCTTCAAAGAGTACAAAGTTACAAAAAACATATTCCCCTATATATATATATATATATATATATATATATATATATATATATATATACACACACACACACACACACACACACACACACACACACACACACACACACACACACACACACACACCACCAACAATCAATTAATAAGACAATCAAACAGTTAAAAAAACACCTTAATAAAGTTTAAAGCAAACTTTTCCAATTTACTTCTCTAGTCAACCCTCTTGGTGTTAAAGTGTCGAACTTCAGTATAAAAACAGTTTCTTTATACACTAAAATATTCTTAATTAATCTTTCATCCCCTTCCTAATAAACACTTCTTCCAAAATTGTAGATTGTAATAAACTAATGTCATTTTGATGTTTTTTCCAAAAAATGAAATAATACAGGACTTTCCAGTCTCTGTTTCTTAATATCTCTTATGTATCCCTACAACCTAATTCTAAATTTTCTCTTGGTTTCACCAATGTAGAAAAGGTTGTAGGGACATTTCAAACAGTATGCTACACCTGCTGTATCACATGAAAAATGATTATGTAGTATAAATATTTTCTGATTAATCCTAGGAAAACTCGATGTTATATGACAACATATGTTACAGTTATTACAAGGTGTGGTACCCAGAGGTACTAAAGAGCTGGAGAGGCTTGCTACCGGTAAAATAAAATAAGCTTTAACTAATTTGTCCCCTAAATTCTGTCCTCTCTTATAAGCAACATAGGGTTTATTACAAATAATCCTATGCAGGAGTTCATCTCTATGTAAAAATATCCAATAATGTTTTACTAATTCCCAAACTTTTGTGCTTAAAGTATTCTATGTGGTCACAAAAAATATTTTTTCACCCTCCAAAGAGTAGTTCTGATTACTAGAGTGAGCATATCCTTTACTATTATTACATCTCGGGAGGTTGGACTGTATTAATTTGTTAATGGACTCCTTGATTAAGTCCTCACTATAACCTCTATGTAAAAACATAGACAAAGTTTGACAAATTTGCTTTTGTAAATCCAATATATTATTACAAAGCCTGGATAATCTAATCATCTCCCCATAAGGTAAAGATTGGATGGTATAAACCAGATGGCAACTAGTACCAAATAAATACTGGTTGCCATCCTCAAATTTACTATGAACTGATGTTAGAATGGAGCAGTCTCTCATTCCAGATAAATGTATATCCAAGAAATTCACCTCTGTGCCACATTGTAAACCATCAAATTTAATATTGTACATATTATTATATATATTATTATTCAACTCAGAAAGAAATACTGATACTCTGTTCAACCCTCCACCACAAATAAAAATTAAATCATCAATGTATCTGAAATAAAATAAAACATGTTGTTGTACAAACTTATTGTGTATATATAATCCAACTCAAACATAGCCATAAAAAGATTAACATACATATTCTGTCATAGTCGCAATATTTTAGTAGAATAAGTAACGATTCTTCATTTAAATAAATACCTAAATTCACGAAATGCATATATGAAATCATATATAATGACTTTGACATGGGAAACAGTATTTCAAAATTTTACAAAATATTGATAAACTATAAAACAATACTCAGAACCTCCTATTAGAAATATATAACAAAAGGACACCCAATATAGTTAACTGAAGATATTAAAACAAATATCTTATTATCAATAAAATATACATCCTTTACACAATACTGGAAAGTTTTTAATTGGAAATGCATGCACAGAGCATTCTTAACCCCAGACAAAATCAGTAGAATTAGTTCTTCCATAAAAGGAATATGTTGGAGATATGAGCAAGTATACAATGCAGATTGGAACTACATTTTTTTGATTGTGTTAAAATTAAGCCATTTTGGAATGGTATTAATAACTTTCTAAAAACTTTATTTAATGAATCATGTTATTTAACTAAAGCTATTGTATTATTAACTGTGAACGAAGATCCTCATTTGAATAAGTCAAACATGCATCTAGTATGGACTATACTTGCAATTTCAAGGAAGTATATAACAACAAGATAGAATACAAACACAATACCAACTTTGGAAGACTTCTACAGCCTACTGAAGACCACAGCATTATTGGAAATTAAAATTAAAGAACTAAGAATTTATCCAAATCCATTTATCAACAGCCCTTGGGGAAAAGTCTTACCGTTGATTGAGACTATACAATAATTGATCAGACACTCTGATAATGGATTGAACATACTTATAAAGTAATTGTATACATTAAGATCTGTTATAGTGTCAGGCTAATGTAAATAGTGTACATAGTTATTTAAGATGTTATGTATAAATACTATGGAATTAATTCAAATGTATTTGAAAAATAAAAAAAAATTGAGAAAAAAAAGGGAGTTACCTCTAGAAGCTTTTCATCACAGTATGTGACAAATGCAATATTCTTTGGAGCAAACACCTGGAAAGTGTGAAAAGATTCTTTTTCATACTTTGTAAATTCCTATATGCAGTCTACTTTTCAGTTAAATCTAATTTGTAGAGATAATAAATGTAAGAAATTGAGAATCATCAATTGTTGCCTTAGTATTAAAAGCAACTCTATGTTTCTTCTGTGTTTCTTTTGGGTTTCTTTAGAAAAACATATTACAGATCTAGTAAAACCATTTGGCCAACAAAATGTAAACTCAGGCAAACAAAACAGAATGGAAGGAATATTTCAATATGTCACTTCGGCCAATCTTCGCCTAGATGCGGGAGCGCATTGGCACATTGCTATTCCAAATACAATAGATGCAAGTAGGGAGAAAAACTGCGAAAAGTAAAAATGCTATAAAATTACCACTCAGTTGTGGAAGAAATGAGAGAAAACAGATCCAAAACAGACACTGCATAAACCAGAAGCCGTAGAACCATAAGAAATGAAATAGAACCTCCTAGGAATGTGCAATTATATCATAAAAATCAGAGAAATGTATATGTGCTTTAGCATGACTGATTCTTCAGGTGCTAGATAACACCTGATCTCATACACAAAGGTAGTGCAGAGTTTTAGTTGGTAGAGCTGACAGGTCTTAAGCCTGTTGTCCAGTGTCCCCTCAATATTGCAAGAGTTACTCATTAGTTTAAGGGTATGTGGAGGTATGACAGACTCCCCCTGACATGCACACGTGCACACACACACACACACACACACACACACACACACACACACACACACACACACACACACACACACACACACACACACACACACAGGAGGGAGATCACTTGACTAACTAGTATAGGCCACTTCCCCAGAATGCCTCATTAGCGTCTGTGGTGTGTCACAGGGACAGCCGACCATAGTGCCACACTTTTTCATGGTGGATCACTGCTTTAGGGCTGTATCTAAATTGGAAATGTTACCATGAGATGTTCTGAAGAATCAGCATCTTTAAAAGCTGTCATACACTTTATTCATTTTGTTTTTTAGTGTGGGAGAATGAAGTATCTAATGGCTTTGAAAGTTGTTTTATCTTCTGTCAGTGTTCTCTGCAGGCTGACTCTGTCTGCTCTTAAAGCCTAGCAATAGAGTAATATATATGTATATATGTATTTGTTATACACCTCTTGAAGCTTTGTTACGGTATAGTCTCGCACAATAGTAGACCATAACCACAATATTATGTAACTGTTTTTGGATGTAATCATGATGCTACATACATTACATAGTTGTTTTATGTATCTGTTGCAGGAAAGTTTTGCTTTCCTCTTTCTTAATGCCTGCAAATTAGAGCTGACATTTGAAAAATAGATGACAGAGTAACATGCCATTGCACTTTGCACCATATACTTTTGCAGCATAGTTCACTTCCATTTTCTTGCATCCATTTCTTCCTGGTAAAACATAATGTGCATACCTTCTAACTCTCTCCTAATAGCACATCTCAACATTCGTAGCATCAATAATAAAATCACCCACCTTCATGCACTCCTAAATGTGCATTCCTTTGACATCCTATGCCTTACTGAAACATGGCTAAAGCATAACCCAAGATAAGGAAAATACCCCACCTGGATACAATATTCTGAGAAAAGATCACAAAGCCAAAAAAGGTGGGGGTGTAGCCATCCTTTACAAATCTGGGCTACAAGTCACTACTCTTGATATACAGCTTCCTACTTGTAGTAATGCAGAAATACTTACAGCAAAGCTTCAAATCAATATCTTTAAATCCATTTATTTAATATGCTCCTATTTCCCCCTGGAAATAACATCAGTACCCTTGAAAATATCCTTAGCTGGCTCTCCACTTACCTACCTCAAGAAACTATAGTACTGGGCGATTTGAATATTGACTGGAATACCTGTAGTTCACATAACCCAACAACCCATATAAACCTATATGGTTTTCCCAACTAATTACCTCCCCAACTACAATCCATAAACCTAATACCAAGGAAAGTACCATAGACTGGATCATTGTTAACAATCATCCCTCTTCATATAAAGCAGGCATCCTTCCTGATGACATTAGTGACCACTCACTAACCTTTGTATGTAGACAAAAGATCACCATTCCTAACTCTAGCTTGTTTAGAACTACTCGGTTTAATAAAAATTATAATCTTGACATTTTCCAAACCGAACTTAAAGCATGTGACTGGTCTCCTCTAAAATACCTACAACTTGAGGAAGCAGTGTTATACTTCAACACCAAATTCCTACAAATCCTAGACTACCATGCCCCTGTTGCCCATCAGAAACAGCACAAAAACTGCTCCATGGCTTACCAGTGAAACTAGACAAAAAAAATCACATTAAGAAATAAGATTTGGGCCAAATGCAGAACCACTAGAAATCTGGCAGACCACCTAAAATTTAAACAGTGCTGTACTTCTTGACAAAAAAAAATTTACTTTCAACTCCAACAGACCCACCAGCACAAACCACAAAAGTTCTGGTCAGGTATAAACAGGCTCTTACACCCAGGTCGCACTAAAACACCAATCCCATCAGGTTCCACCCATGACAGTCCTAAGCTTATTGCTAATGCCTTCAATACCTTCTTTACTGATACCATCCAATCCCTAGCCACTTCTTTACCCCCTGTTACCACAAGTCTGTCACCCACTGTAACTAACATCTCCCTCATTTCATCTACAACCTGTACCTGCATCCTTCATTTGCACCCTCCTCCAAAATCTTAAACCATGCACTCCTTCAGCAGACCTCCTACCAGTTGAATATCTGCAGATATCAGCAAAAGTCATAGCCTATCCCATTTCCATACTCATAAAGAAAACTATTACTGAGGGAACAATTCCATCCATCTGGAAAATCTCCCATATCATTCCCTTTCATAAGGGTGGTGACTCTACTGAACTCTCAAACTTTCGCCCAATAGCCCTACTCTCTCCACTAGCAAAAATAATGGAAAAATGCATCCACCAACAGCTACTCAACCACCTTCTCCACAACAACTTACTTGCCAGCTGTCAGCATGGCTTTAGGCCATTCCACAGCACAACTACTGCCCTCCTATCCTTTTCTGACTGCATCAACAAAAATCGTAATAACAACACCCTATCTTCTGCACTCTTTATTGACCTCTCAAAAGCTTTTTATATGGTTAGCCATCAGTTTCTTTTGGATATTCTTAAATCCCTCTCACTTGATACACAGGCACTACACTGGTTTAAGGCCTACCTAGAAAACAGACAACAAGCTGTGCTCTGGGTAGTGAACTTTCCACACACCTTCCTGTTACCCTTGGTCTTCCTCAGGGTTCTACTTTGGGCCCTCTCCTATTCTCTATTTTTATTAACAATCTACAGTTAACAATTTAAGTTACAGTCATTTTTTTTTTTTTATCACAAACAAGTCACAGGTGAAGGGAAACACACATTACAGCTATGGCTTAAAATTCAGTATTTTGAAATTCTGCATTGTAAGTTTTCAGTATATTGAAACTCAGTCAAATGAGTTTTCAGTATTGTGAGAATTAGGTATTGTCTCCGTGAAATGAAATTTAGTATTTTGGGTTTTCAGTTATATGAAATAGAACACCCCCCCCCCCCCCCCGGTGTACAGTGCCCCTCTAGCCAAACATCTTTCATGCTGCAAAACTTGTTCTGCTACTTTTTAAGTGCCTTTAGAGCATGATGAATAGTGTTCCTGTTGTCCAGTGTCCCCTCAATATTGCAAGAGTTACTCATTAGTTTAAGGGTATGTGGAGGTATGACAGACTCCCCCTGACATGCACACGCACACACACACACATGCACCTGAGGCCACTCATCACTCTGCATACACTTACACATGCAGCCACACACATACACATATGCAGCAACTACTCACCTCTACCTTGCCACTAAACTTTATGGTACTTACCTCTAATGCAATCTCACCCAATGTAAGCAATGGACAAACATGAGTTTTTGGCTGTGTTCATTAAGATGGACAGCTGAGGTAACTCTGCATTGAGCAACTCACTGAATAGCTTGGATTTGTAAATGCCTTTCTGGAGGGAGATCACTTGACTAACTAGTATAGGCCACTTCCCCAGAATGCCTCATTAGCGTCTGTGGTGTGTCACAGGGACAGCCGACCATAGTACCACACTTTTTCATGGTGGATCACTGCTTTAGGGCTGTATCTAAATTGGAAATGTTACCATGAGATGTTCTGAAGAATCAGCATCTTTGTTTTTTTAGTGTGGGAGAATGAAGTATCTAATGGCTTTGAAAGTTGTTTTATCTTCTGTCAGTGTTCTCTGCAGGCTGACTCTGTCTGCTCTTAAAGCCTAGCAATAGAGTAATATATATGTATATATGTATTTGTTATACACCTCTTGAAGCTTTGTTACGGTATAGTCTCGCACAATAGTAGACCATAACCACAATATTATGTAACTGTTTTTGAATGTAATCATGATGCTACATACATTACATAGTTGTTTTATGTATCTGTTGCAGGAAAGTTTTGTTTTCCTCTTTCTTAATGCCTGCAAATTAGAGCTGACATTTGAAAAATAGATGACAGAGTAATATGCCATTGCACTTTGCACCATATACTTTTGCAGCATAGTTCACTTACATTTTCTTGCATCCATTTCTTCCTGGTAAAACATAATGTGCATACCTTCTAACTCTCTCCTAATAGCACATCTCAACATTCGTAGCATCAATAATAAAATCACCCACCTTTATGCACTCCTAAATGTGCATTCCTTTGACATCCTATGCCTTACTGAAACATGGCTAAAACGTACAACCCAAGATAAGGAAAATACCCCACCTGGATACAATATTCTGAGAAAAGATCACAAAGCCAAAAAAGGTGGGGGTGTAGCCATCCTTTACAAATCTGGGCTACAAGTCACTACTCTTGATATACAGCTTCCTACTTGTAGTAATGCAGAAATACTTACAGCAAAGCTTCAAATCAATATCTTTAAATCCATTTATTTAATATGCTCCTATTTCCCCCTGGAAATAACATCAGTACCCCTGAAAATATCCTTAGCTGGCTCTCCACTTACCTGCCTCAAGAAACTATAGTACTGGGCGATTTTAATATTGACTGGAATACCTGTAGTTCACATAACCCAACAACCTATATAAACCTATATGGTTTTCCCAACTAATTACCTCCCCAACTACAATCCATAAACCTAATACCAAGGAAAGTACCATAGATTGGATCATTGTTAACAATCATCCCTCTTCATATAAAGCAGGCATCCTTCCTGATGACATTAGTGACCACTCACTAACCTTTGTATGTAGACAAAAGATCACCATTCCTAACTCTAGCTTGTTTAGAACTACTCGGTTTAATAAAAATTATAATCTTGACATTTTCCAAACCGAACTTAAAGCATGTGACTGGTCTCCTCTAAAATACCTACAACTTGAGGAAGCAGTGTTATACTTCAACACCAAATTCCTACAAATCCTAGACTACCATGCCCCTGTTCGCTCCATCAGAAACAGCACAAAAACTGCTCCATGGCTTACCAGTGAAACTAGACAAAAAAAATCACATTAAGAAATAAGATTTGGGCCAAATGCAGAACCACTAGAAATCTGGCAGACCACCTAAAATTTAAACAGTGCTGTACTTCTTGACAAAAAAAAATTTTACTTTCAACTCCAACAGACCCACCAGCACAAACCACAAAAGTTCTGGTCAGGTATAAACAGGCTCTTACACCCAGGTCGCACTAAAACACCAATCCCATCAGGTTCCACCCATGACAGTCCTAAGCTTATTGCTAATGCCATCAATACCTTCTTTACTGATACCATCCAATCCCTAGCCACTTCTTTACCCCCTGTTACCACAAGTCTGTCACCCACTGCAACTAACATCTCCCTCATTTCATCTACAACCTGTACCTGCATCCTTCATTTGCACCCCCCTCCAAAAACTTAAACCATGCACTCCTTCAGCAGACCTTCTACCAGTTGAATATCTGCAGATATCAGCAAAAGTCATAGCCTATCCCATTTCCATACTCATAAATAGAACTATTACTGAGGGAACAATTCCATCCATCTGGAAAATCTCCCATATCATTCCCTTTCATAAGGGTGGTGACGCTACTGAACTCTCAAACTTTCGTCCAATAGCCCTACTCTCTCCCTTAGCACAAATAATGGAAAAATGCATCCACCAACAGCTTCTCAACCCCCTTCTCCACAACTACTTACTTGCCAGCTGTCAGCATGGCTTTAGGCCATTCCACAGCACAACTACTGCCCTCCTATCCTTTTCTGACTGCATCAACAAAAATCGTAATAACAGCACCCTATCTTCTGCACTCTTTATTGACCTCTCAAAAGCTTTTTATATGGTTAGCCATCAGTTTCTTTTGGATATTCTTAAATCCCTCTCACTTGATACACAGGCACTACACTGGTTTAAGGCCTACCTAGAAAACAGACAACAAGCTGTGCTCTGGGTAGTGAACTTTCCACACACCTTCCTGTTACCCTTGGTCTTCCTCAGGGTTCTACTTTGGGCCCTCTCCTATTCTCTATTTTTATTAACAATCTACATTTAAACATTCTGCAAGCAACCCTATTACAATATGCAGACGATTCAACATTCATTTGCTCTGCTACTTCCTTACCAGAACTCCAATCCCTCACCCAACATGTATTCCATAAAGTGGAAAGCTGGTTCCTACAGCGCTGCATTCTCCTAAATGCCAAAAAAACTAAATTATTGCTCTTCAGTCCTACAATAAAGTCCTCACAAATTAACCTCACAGTGACATCTAATAATAGTACAGTTATAACTCCTGAACCTACCACCAAACTCTTAGGTGTAACAATAGACCATAACCTTACCTTTGACACACACATAAATACCACCATAAAATCAGTTAACAGAAAGTTAGGCACCCTTTCAGAATTAAACCCTACCTTAACCCTACAGCTAGAACTACTATTGCCTACACCTATCTCATCTCAACCCTCCTCTACACCTCTCCCATTTATACTATTCTGTCTAAAAGTAACCTCAACAAACCAGCAGCCACCTATAACAACATAGACAGATTTGCCACCAACTCCTCATATAGAACCCACCACTGTCATAATTTAAAACTACTTGGATGGCTAGAACTCCAAAATCAACTAATATTTCAACAACTTATTATCAACCACAAAATCCTTTATCATCCCAGTAATACACCAATACTAACTAGTCTTATCACCCCCTACAAAAATCTCACAACCCTTCGCTCAGCTAATAGATTACTAGTATCTAGACATACATGCATAAACAAGGCTGGGGATTCACTGTTCTCTAACACTGTAGGGAAAACGTGGAACCTACTTCCCACTAATCTCTCATCTCTCTCCTATACATTACTAATCAAAAAGCAACTTAAAGAATATCTTCAAACTCACTAGCTATGCCCTTGCACAAATCCTGATTAAGAATCTCCCTCCCTCATATTTTATGTCTACCATTCTTTTTACTGCCTTTTTATATACCTCTAATTATTCTCTGAGAATTTGTATCATTCAGCCTACTAAAGTTACTACTAACTTTGCCTTTCCTTGAATCTACTGCAGAGAAACTCTCTACTGTATCAACTTGTCTCTACCTTAGAGATATATGGAACAATATCTTGTAAATACTTATAAATCATATTAGTACTATGCTGGTATTTGCTGTTCAGCCTACTAAAGTTACTACCAACATTGCCTTTCCTTGAATCTGCTACAGAGCCTAAACTTACTTGCAAGCTCTCTTCTGTATAAACATGTCTCTACCTTAGAAATACTTGGAACTATAGCTTGTAAATGATTGTAAAGTATATTAGTTCTACACTGTTATGTAAAATCTTGTTTTTCTTGTCTTAATAAGTACTGCACCTCTTGTTACTTTTACTTATAGTGGAGCTTTTCTCCCCGGGTCTCTACTAAAAATGGACATGTATCCAGCTAGAATAGCCCGGTCAAGAAATGTAAAATAAAATAAAATAAAATTATATGTTTTATGATGTTGTTTACTTTTCTTTGCTTGCATTTTTGTCTGCTTAATGCTCCTCTAATTTTACTTCGCTGCTTGCTGATTCTGTATCTTTTCACACTTGCCAAGTATTTACTATTTTCGCCTGCAGGTAAGTTTTTCAGATGAACAGCTATGTAGCAACACTTATATAGCTTCACTATCTGTAATATTTAAGCATGAAATTGGTGGTTGTGGTGTACAACAGTCATGTGAAATTTGGCTTTGTTACTTTGTAAAATGTAAATTCTTATCCTAAGGCTCAACTACATAAGAAAAAATTAGAATTCAGGCAGAAACCACATAACAGTCAGTCTAAGTATTATGCAATAAAAAAAACAAAGATTGTAATGTTGCCCTAATGAAGCAAACTTTTCTTGACCAGTGCTGTGTTGCTGATTCTGTTACCTTGTCAATTTCAGGCCAATAATGCTACCGAGCTTGCAGGTCTATTTAGTCGCCTCGGCTTTATAAACAATGATAATTTAATGAACGCATTTCTACAGAACTTCTCTTCTGTTGGCTCATTCCTCGACAGCTTCAACATCATAAATGGGAGCGCAAGTGTAAGTATGTTATTCTTTTCCAACTTGCAGAGGAGCCTTAATGTATAAAAAGTATTGTAATGTCCAGCATAATCATACCTCTCAAATATCTAGATTTTTGCACCATAGTTTGGTCGGTTCCTAAAATGTTTGTTATTTTGGCACATCACCAAGGTCTAAATAATGATGATGTACGTTTGAGATTTTGATTTCATATCCATCAGAAAAAGCATGCTAGTACAAATTATGTTATTCTAACAACTTTCTATGTTTAAAAGAGGAATATTTTATATTTGTCCCTATTTTTGGGCTTCTGTCCCCACATTATTTTAGGCTTTGTCTAGATTTTGATTTCTTGCAGTAAGAGTTTCAGAGGTATGCCCACAATGTGTTTCTTGTTCCATGCATATGATGCTTCCTATGGAAATTTCATTTAGCCCAACTCATACACTGCAGCTGGAAATGTGACGAAACAGCTACTTCACCCTACAGCCCATGGTTTCTTTAAAAAAAGTTCTTAAATACCTGTCAAGCACTATTAAAATAATACAAATGAGATAAAGCAGTTACTGGTGTTTCCAGGTTTTCTTGTGAGGTCAGCATAAATCAAAGACTCTGCAGGAGGAGAGTAAGTTTATTTGTTATAGCTGTCTGACCTCTATAATATATTTATATTTATATTTATATATAGTACTAGTTAATGGTATGTGGAAGAGGAGGGCAAGCAAGCAAATATTTAAAACCTGCCTCACAGGCAGTTATGGGATGTTAACAGCAACTATGACATTAATTAAACATGTGAATGAGACACTGTACTGCATGCATGTTTTTTTTTTTTTTGAAAGTGAATAATGTATAGTCATATATATAATTAACATGTTAGTAAGTGAATGCACATTATTATACTGAGTGTGTGTGTAATCATCAAAGTTCATCAAAACAGCCTCATGGTGGGGGCTTCACTCACCCCTAGTCCCACGCGGTAATTATATCTACCAACTCCACAACTGCACTATACTGGGGAAAATGCAAATTTACTGATCCCTACAGTAATGCGATCTCAGTCAGAATGACTCGATGAATGGCATCTTCTACAGGATATCCTGTTTGTCAATTTATCCTTCGACAATTAGACATAGACCCTATTATACTATCAATATAAATGCATAAAATAAATGTCAAATGTTACATATCTGGTCTGTTGAAAATGTAATCAGATACTCCATTTTTGTATTCAGTAGTTCTTATTTAGACAGCTGTCACTTACTTGGCAAGATATTTAGAATTAATTCAACATTTACCATGTTTTATTTTAGTTCATGCTTTTTTGGCTAGGTTGGTCCTATTAGGCCAGTGGCCTCTTTTCAGGTGAGAACCAAAATAGTATTCATACTGACTAGAAGATATAGCTACAACCCTGGGAAGGTACTCTATTCTTTTGGATAAGTATCATGGTATTGGTATCTTTTACATCCTCATAAGCTACCAGCAACTCAGGCAGATGGGGCTGTATTTTAGCATCTCAGTAAACATGCCATATAAGAACATGCCACTGTTTTACACAGAAGGGAACTGGCTTTCTATTATATTCCATGTTATTAAATATGCTTACTGGTAGTATAAATTTGTTTTATGTTTTGAAAATCAGGACCATATCTCCTATACCAAAAAAGTAGGTTGACACATTCCTAAAATAATATTAGATGCAGCAATGCCACATATTTATTTATTTTATTTTATTTTATTTTATTACATTTGTTAACCGGGTATGTCAGACTGGGCCAGGGGCCCATTTTCAGCAGAGACCCGGGGAGAAAAGCTCCACAGTAATGCACTACAGTCAACAATCCTGAATACAATACAACAAGAGTAATACAATAACAAGCAATAATACACTGCAAGCAAATAGCACAAACGCAAGTACTGGGAAATATTATGTACACAAAGAAGATACAAGTTAAGGTGGGAAAAGTAAAAGTAAGTGGGAAAAAAAATTAACCTGGAGAGTGGCAGGAGCACAGCCAATGAGTAAAGGGTTTTTAGTTAATATAAATATAATACAATAATATAATTATTATTTTAATAATTTAATATTTTTATTATAAATTATATTATAATATGTTATTATAATTATATTACAATAATATAATAATATATAATATTAATATATATTAATATATAATAGAGCTTATCTAGAAATCTATGAGAATTGCTTCCCAAGAAAATGGTTCTGTACATTTTAATTAGCTTTAGTAGATCTCTGCTTAGTTTGACAGTATTTGTTTGCAGAAGTAACAATAAATGCCTTTGAAAAGGCAGTCTATTATATCCTCTCCCAAATAAGGAATACTGCAGTACTATATATACTTAGTGACAAAAGTGGATTTTAATATCTGAGCAGCTTAATATTTATGGTAAAGCAATGAAAGAGTTTATGTGTCTTTAACAAATACTTCCAAAAGCTCATTGGCTGAGACACATGGATATTTATTGATGTACTTACAAACAATGCAAATGATATATGAATAAGTGCATTCACACATCTGAGTCTGCCTACAAACACGACTTAAACACAGAGACGAGGAATAACGCTTTGGCTAAATTTAATATAATATGTCACCAAAGTATTTAAAGAGCAACATAGTGGTGCAGCAGTTAGAACTGCAGTACTCTGACAGTACTCCATTGTTCAGTCTGGCTCCCATCTGAGGTGCCCCCTTTGCGGTGTCTGCATGTCTATCCTGTGTCTTTGTGGAAGTTTCTTTGGTTTCCCGTCACATCCCAAAGTAGAGTTGTTGATATATAGTTAATTCATCATGGACTTGATGAGTGAGAATGAATAAGATAACATGCTGCAGTTGGCTGCTATACCATTCAGGATCATTTCCTCTACCACACACATACTAAGTGCTGTGATAGACTCCAACTTCCCTGTGACCTGAAATGGATTAAGAATGAATGAATGAAGAAATAAATAAATGTTTAGTTTTAGTGGAGCATATTGGCTGTGTGATGTAAGACTAATGAGAACAGGTTTTATACTGATAAAAAATATAAAGAGCAAAACTACCTGATGTTACCATCAAGGTGATGTTAATATGTTCAAAACCAGTAGATAAAATCCAATTAAGAATGCAGATTATTATACTAAACTGGATTATGGTTTCCTGTTTTAGACAATGAAAAAATATGCAGCATTCTTGGTATAAAAAGATCTAAATTACTGAGAAACTAAGATATGTATTCCACTGTTGAGTGAATAATAAGAGCAATCAGTAATTTACTTAGCTAAATGTTAACTTTCTAAAAGAAAAAAGAAGCAAATTAATGTTAGTGACTTAGTAAGTTATATATATAGGTTTACTATTGTAATTTCGAATCAGCTTTGGTCAACCATTTAAAATGTCAACCCGAAATGCTAAATTTGAAATTGGGAATAGTAAACCAAAGTGAAAATGGATACATTGACCACCGTGGTTTGATGTATTCAACATAGCAGTAGGTGACATCACTCACCTCCCCTGCTATGCACATTAACGTACTGTTGAACACTACAGTCAATGGTACTTTAATTGTATATATGTGTGTGTGTGTGTGTGTCTGTGTGTGTGTGTGTGTGTGTGTGTGTGTGTGTGTGTGTGTGTGTAGTGAAAAATGACAACTGAACTGACCCAAACATCAACATTGATAAGATCGACTACAAAAGGTTGACTTTGCAAATGCTGACATGCTACTATGCATGAAATAAACAAAAATCCATGGGCATGAAAAATAAAGTTAAAAAAAACAGAGTAAGACATTTTTAGCATGAAGGCAAGCCCCCATGCACTCCCCATGTGGGGGGCTGTGCTCCCATACTGCCTACTAGATTGCACAATCTCAGAGAAAAAGCATATTTCCCTGCCCTGAAAATTGCCCAATCTCACGTACCTCTTGACCAATAAGTGCAGTCAAGTAAATTTTTTAGATTAAACAGATATTGACCAAGGTATTTAATAGTACAAATAGTCCTGAAATTCTGCTTAATATCTTACACTCCTATAATTCTATCAGTGTTCTGAGAGTGTGATACTGTTTATGACACCAAAAAGAACTGATCCCCAGTCATTGAAAATAATCACTCCTATGGTAAGAAAAAACATAATTTCCCATCTGCTTTGTGTTTTTTTTTCAAAATAAAACAACACTGAGGTGAACTTAAAGAGACAAAACTCTCTCAAAAACACAATGGAGATATTGATACAGACCCCTGAGGTCACATCTTGTACTCTTTCCCAAACACGTTTACTTAATGGACAATTCCAAAGCATATGCAAATATGCAAAGTATCATCTTTGAGAAGATACAGGATAGTGGATATAAAGGATGGGATTAAGAAAATATACAATAGTGGAGTGAAATATGATGTTATAATTGTAGTAGTTGGATGTAATGTTGTAGCAAGGACAAATAATGATTCCTTTTTTTATGGTTTTGAGTACTATAATAGATCTGAGTCAATC
This sequence comes from Protopterus annectens, assembly GCF_019279795.1. Classification (NCBI taxonomy): domain Eukaryota; kingdom Metazoa; phylum Chordata; order Ceratodontiformes; family Protopteridae; genus Protopterus; species Protopterus annectens. Next base: position 593,156,891 of record NC_056746.1, read on the forward strand.
TCATGGCTAAAAGGTTTTAGGCAATGTCTAATAGATGCTTGTTGACAAATGCTCATATCTTAAACAATAAACTTATGGAGCTAGAGGCTAGCATACCAGATGATTTAACTGATGTATATTTACCACAGAAACCTGGTTTAGTAGTAATAGAAAACCATTAACTATACCTGGGTTTACAGGGCATTGCATTTTTAAATCTGATCAAAGGGGAGCATCTATTTACATTTCAAAGAAATATGATTGTGCATTAATATTTAGCAATAAAACTACTGAATTCTTAACAGTACAAACTATTGATGGGGAAGTTATTTGCAATGTAGCTATTTTCTTTCATTCCCAAATATTACAAAAGAAGTTGATAATAAGTTGGCACAATATATTACTAATTGTTTTAAAAACAACATTGGTATTATTACGGGGGGATATAAATAATCCTAATGTCCATTAGACGACACCTATTACATCAACTAAGTCAATAAATGTATGCATAACATATAGTATTACAAACTTCTGTACAGAAATAGTAAACACATTTGTTTAAGGTGAAAATGCATTGGATGCTGTATGGATAAGTCAAAGCTTGAAATTAAATGCTTGTTATTTTGGACCACAGCTGGGGAGATCAGACCACTTATGTATTATTTTTGAGGTTTCAGTTTTTAATTCAGTACCTACTAAACAAAGGGAAATAGTACAAAAAAACTTCTATCAGTCAGACTTCGATTCAGTAAATGTCAATATTCAATTATTGAAGTGGAAAGATAGTTTTTGAAAATAAGGAGTTAAGAGAAAATTAGGAAAGTTTCTATAATTGTATTAATGATTGATCTATGGTATATAAACCTATCATGATCATAATCAACATTACTGTCACCAAAGAATAACTTCAAATTTAACAAACGACAAAAATTCACTACATCCAATGCAAAAGATTCCTCTGACACAGTAAAACCTGGAATAAAAGAAAGACCTTTATTCAATATTCTTAATTGGGTAGCAGATAGTTCAAAGCATGATAAATTAAGAACATTGCCACATGGATTGATTATTTCGCCAGTGCAAAATTCAGAAGACCCTGAATGTTCTCTATTTCTATGGTGTTTCCGTCCTCCCCGCCTGGTTTTGGGCCTAAAGGGGCGGACCTTAGCATCCTTTTTGGGGTCGGTGACTCTGAGACTGATGTAGCTTCATTTTCTGTGCCAGATGAGGTATCCTCAAAGGAGGATATTGTCTCACTCTCATGCCTTTTTAATATAGATTTTGGTCGTTTCCTTTTATTGCTAGCTTTAAAAGGAATGGGTGAAAACCTGACATGTTTGGTATTGGAAATAAAAGGATTCCCCCTCCTATAATCTTCTTGGTCCCTAGAAAATTTTTTAGTCTTTCTGGATTTAAGTTTATTCTTAATGCAAAAGAAAGGAAATGGATAATTAGATTAGGTGCATTGTTCCCACCAGGACTCAATGAACATTTGTGAAGAGTAACCAATGGGATTGTTGCTATCCTTATATATTCAGCTATTGTTTTTTGTATTTATTTTTTGTACACTGAGGAAGGCTGTGCTATGCCAGCCAAAACCGGTTTGTTGTAATTACAATATGCTGTGATTTTTATTTCATATAAAATTTCAGTCACTGTTTTGCTGGCTCTGCATTTTTTGTTCCTTAGATAGTAATACCCCATATGGCAACCCACCAAATTTTTCTCACTTGTTGGTAAATGAGACTAGTCCACAACTGCAAGAATAATGCAAAAGTCAAGTTTTATCAAGCATTAAATCTAATTCTGCTGCAGGTCCAGATGGTCTAAATGGATACTTTTTGAAAGGGATAGTTGACAAATTCATTCCATTTGGTGTTTTATTTCAAAGGACCTTTAGTGAGGCATATGTATCTGATTTATGGGAAGATGCAATTGTGGTCCTGACACAGAATACTAAAATAGGCCATATGATAGATGATTATATGGTAATTAGTTTCACAAATAATGTGAGCAAGTGTTTTGAAAGGACACTATATCTGACATTTAAGCAAACATTAGAGTTTAGCACTTAAATATCTCCATATGGATTTCTTCCAGGTAGATCAAGTATAACTAACCTGATTAGCTTTTATGAGCATGTTGTTTGTCTTTTGGATGAAGATTTAGCAGTATATACAATGTACTGAGATTTTGCAAAGGTTATTAGTATTGTAACCCACATGACAGTTGTTTGTACTCTTAGGAAAGTTGATGTTGAGGTACATAAAATGGGTGTCATAAAGGTTCTCAAGTAGAAGATACATAGTTACAATTAAGGGGTCTATTTTATTTCATTGAAATTTACTTACCTCAAATGGCTATTCATTGAACCAACATCATCAAATGGCCATTCATTGAATGTTCAAATCAACATTTTTCCCAGGAAAGGAAACTACTTGGCCATCAGACCAACTGACACACAAACACATTAAATTAAACCCAACAAAGTGGAGACTATGCACCCCACACTCCTTACTTATATATCTATTCTGAGATCACACTACAGTGGGAAATGGCAAATTTCCATATGTTGGCCAACTACTTTCCTTACTTGGGAAAAATGTTTGCTGATTTGAACATCCAATGAATGTCTGTCCGATGATGTCAGTTTGATGAATAGCCGTTTGAGGTAAGTAGAGTTTGACAAAGTTATATAGACCCCAATTAAGAATTATTAGTCTGATTATAAATTTATCACCAAAATTGTTCTACATTTTTAGGACCATTGTTGTTTGGATTAGTAATGCCATCTTGTCCAGCGTCGGAAGCAATGTGGGTGATTAAGTTTGCTGATTATATAAAAATTGAAAGGCCAGTTACAAATACAAATAATTGCTACCAATTGAAAAAATTTCTGGATAGATTATATTATCAGGCGATATAAGGTTTAATATCAATAGATGTACTATACTGAATTTTGGGACTAGTAATAACTTGTGGTCTTATGTCATGGATAAGCAAGTATGCATATCTTCACATGTGATAAAGAATTTGGGTATTATGATGGATTCAAATTTGAAATTTGATGTAAATGTTACAAACATTATAAGGAAACGCTATGGACGTATTAAGAACATATTCCATTGCTTTTTCAGTAGAGGTAGTCAGGTATGCCATACGATATGCATAATTAGTATAGGACCTATTATTGAATATAGAGGGTCCTTTTAAATGTTGAACATTTCGCAGTTAAAGATGCTAGAATGCATTTAGAAAAACTGTACACAACAGATAGTAAGCTGTGAGTATATGCCTTGTAATCATAGACCTGAATGTCTTTATATTGGTTGCCTATAGATTTTTGAGAAGTGACTTGATCTTGATTTATAAATGTTCAATGAATTATAATATGGCTGTTATTTTGAAAATAGATTTTGTTGATTGTGTTATTAATACCATAAATAATAATCTGATGGTTAGATTACCAACCACAAATTCAGAGCTGAAAGGTTTTTTTATTTTTCATTTAAGAGCAGATAGAATTTGGAATTCAGTACCTAGGTATATTAGATTAGCAAAAAAGCTTATCACTTTTAAGGTATTATTAGACAACTAGTCTAAGAAATTACAATATGCATCAGGGAAAATAATAAGGAAATCTCTAAAATGACCTTTAAAGGTACAGGAGTACTATGTCTACAGCAATTGCTGGTGGTTGTTTCATTCCAGTAAAACATTCTTTAAGGTAAATGTTAACCACTGACATACAATCTTGCAATTTGTAAACATTAAGACTGCTATATTAAAGAAACAACAACACATCCCAAGAATGTTTTCCCACTACATATCTTCCAGTCATACTCCTAAAGTCCCTGCACATTTCATCTTTGTATTCTACAAGTTCACTGGAGTATATTCCATCAAATGTGAATATACGGCTAATAAAGCTTTTCTGATAGATTCTGATAGAGAAAGTTTTCTGATGCTCGGAACATGGAGATGAGCTGAATCTGTAAGGTAGATGTATAATTGCTCATTTGGAGTAAACAGATCTTAATTGCAGATATTGCTACATTTGAATATTTTTGATATGTAAATTGCCCGCGCAGTCTTGGAATGACAGAAATCCACTATCATCTGGCTTGATTAAATCTTGCCAATAACAGACTCATTCATCTAGCCACTCCTGTCAATATATCTTTATTTTCCTAGTTCCCAACAGCTCATTCCAGCTTGATAAACTCTCACCTCTGGATCCCTTATTTCATTCAGTTTTACCAGATTCTTTTACTCCTAGTTACTGCTATCCCAGCAGGCATCCCAATAGAGGTAGATAGCATTCTGGCCTGAAGGGTAAGACATATTATGGCTATTTTATTATGCCTGTTGATTTCTGGTACTCCCTTCTAATTGTTCCCATCATAGATATTCTGGAAGGATCCCCTTCCTATAAGAAATCCAGCAGTATATTCACAACCTTTGTTTTAGTTATGAAGGAAATATGCCTAGAATAGATATTGCCTTAATCTTTTAGAGACAAGTAATTTTAATGATTTCTATATACCTAAACTTTTCCCAGACTCTTGTAACAGAAGATTTAGGTTAATACCTGTGATCATCTAAATATCTCCTGACAACCATATTCCCATATGATGGTGCACTTGGAAAACCTTAGTTATTTAATCTTGTGAGATACTTGCCTTGCTTAGAGGAAGGGAAATACATTTATCTTTATTAATGCAAGCCCTGACATTTTTTTCAAAAAGCTATAGGGTTCAAATATTTTCAGCAGGTTTTTCACTGTTTTTTTTTCCATCAACACCATTTTGTCATCTGTGATCCAAGAAAAACAAGAGTAGCTGTAACTGTCTTGGTAATTTAACATTAGCACACTATAGCATGTATGTAATTACATAACTTTCATTTATATTGCTAGTAATAAGAACATTGAAGAGAGTGGGAAACCTTGTCTTGAACCACTTTGTAGAGAAAATAGATACAACTTGAGCTTACAGTTTCCTTATATAAGAGTTTGCATTTACCTTGAAATGTTCCTTCAATATGATACTCATGTACTGCTTCTTAAAGAAAGTACAATTCTAGGTATACATTTTTTTTATCTAAAAAGTGTGCTGCCATAGGTTTAGCATTTCCATTGCCAAACTCAGTATCAACCACAACCTAACTATGTCTGTGTCCCCCCTGCCTGCTTTTAATGAAACCCTGCTGTGAGAAGTGGATCAGTTTTGGAAGACACATCTCCACCCATTTAGCTAAAATGTAGTATATAATTTAGATTACCAAGACAGTTATAGGTACTCTTGTTTTTCCTTGATCAGTGATAACAAAATGGTGTTGTTAGAAAAAACAGTGAAAAACGTGCTGAAAATCTTTGAACCCTATAGCTTTTTGAACAAATTTCAGGGCTTGCATAAATAAAGATAAATGTATTTCCCTTCCTCTAAACAAGAACCTGTATACATTTCCAGTGGTTCTAATATTAAGAGATTAGAAAAGGTTTGATGGAACTTCCCTGGTATTCTTGACCTTTTGGAACTAAACCACTGTCTCACCTCAAGAAAACATTTCCTTAACCCCCCCCCCCCGTTTCTTTCATACTAAGAAGACACTTTTCAAAGTTTCCTTCTCTAAGAAAATGTTTAGAGCAGCACAATTACCTTAGTAATACCATAGTTCCATTTAAGTACTTAGGCATTTGGCTCATCCAATCTTTTAACTTTTAGGAGTATAACAAAAAAATCAATCAAAAATCTACTTCCCCCTTTCCTCAGCTCAGAATATATCTCAGTTCCCTTAATTGCCACCAAGGGCAGCCACTAGGAAAGATGCCCTGCCTGCATAACTAGAGTATGGCTTACCCTTGTTAGCCACTTCCTATAACAAAAACACATCAACACTATAAACCTTATATAATAAAACTTCATACCCCTCATCTTGAACACCATTATCTCAATTTATCCAAGGCAAACTGAGTCCCAGTACAAGTCAGCTACACACTAGTTCTGGGTTCCAGATCTTCAAAATACTCTGCAAAGATTCTCCTTTTCCACTTGTAATTAAACCTATCACTAACACCCCAACCTACAGCCTAAGAAGTCAGGGTACGGTAGACCCTGCTCTCCAAATCTCATCTACTTAACTACATAAATCTGACTCTTGTTTCTCTAAACCTGCTTCAACTGTGTCAGTCTCTTCCTTACTATCTTACCAAACATACTAACTACTTTTAAGTTCCTGCTCAAGCTCAAGCAGTATTTGTTTGGGCAATACAAATACAAATGCCAAAAAACAGAACATATCACTTGCTCTGCACTAGGTTAATTAAAAGTACACATATACATACTGGATCGGTCGAGGCCCGGGTTAACAATGACCGCCACCAGTACTGTTGGCCAACAGGGTGCTGGTGGAAATTAGGCTACTGTTGGCCGAAGCAGGAGGAGAAGAGGTGGAAGGCATGGCCAAAGGCAGGTAAAGGCTAGGACTGTGATAGTGAGGGTCAGAACTTTGAATGTTGGCAGTATGACTGGTATAGGGAGAGAGCTAGCTGATATGATGGACCGAAGGATGGTTGGTATATTGTGTGTGCAAGAGACCAGATGGAAGGGAAGCAAGACTAGGTGTACTGGAGGTGGTTTCAAATTGTTTCATCATGGTGTGGATGGGAGGAGAAAAGGTGTAGGCATTATCCTGAAGGAACAGTATGCTAAGAGTGTTTTGGAGATGAAAAGAGTGTCGGATAGAGTGATGTTTATGAAGCTGGAAATTGATGGTGTAATGATGAATGTTGTTAGTGCATATGCTCCACAAGTTGGGTGTGTGATGGATGAGAAAGAAAAATTTTGGAGTGAGTTGGATGAAGTGGTGATGACTGTACCCAAGGGTGAGAGACTGGTGATTGGAGCAGATTTCAATGGGAAAGTTGGTGAAGGGAACAGAGGGGATGAGGAAGTGATGGGTAGGTATGGTGTTAAGCAAAGGAATGCAGAAGGTCAGATGGTAGTGGATTTTGCGAAAAGGATGGACACGGCTGTGTTGAATACGTATTTTAACAAGAGGGAGGAGCATAGGGTGACATACAAGAGTGGTGGAAGATGCACACAGGTGGATTATATCTTATGTAGAAGGGCCAGTCTGAAGGAGATTGGAGACTGTAAAGTGGTGGCAGGGGAAAGTCTAGTCAGCATAGGATGGTGGTTTGTAGGATGACATTGGTGATCAAGAAGAGGAGGATGAGTGTGAGGGCAGCACCAAGGATCAAATGGTGGAAATTGAAAATGGTAATTGTGAGGTGATGTTCAGGGAAGAGTTAAGATAGGCACTGGGAAGCAGTGAAGAGTTACCGAATAGCTGGGTAACTACAGCAGAGCTAGTAAGAGAGATGGCTAGAAATGTGCTTGGTGTGACATCTGGAAAGAGGAAGGAGGACAAGGAGACCTGGTGGTGGAATGAAGAAGTACAGGTGAGTATACAGAGAAAGAGGTTGGCGAAGAAGAAGTGGGATTGTCAGAGAGAGATGAAGAAAGTAGACAACAGTATAAGGAGATGAGGTGCATGGCAAAGGGAGAGGTGACAAAGGCTAAGGATAAGGTGTATGACGAGTTGTATAAAAGGTTGGACACTAAGGAGGGAGAAAAGGACCTGTACTGATTGGTTAGACAGAGGGACCAAGCTAGTAAAGATGTGCAGCAGGTAAGGATGATAAAGGATAATGAGGGAAACGTACTCACAAGCAAGGAGAGTGTGTTGAGCAGATGGAATGAGTACTTTGAGGGGCTGATGAATGAAGAGAATGAGAGGGAGAGAAGGTTGCATGATGTGCGGATAGTGAATCATGAAGTGCAGTGGATTTGCAAGGAGGAAGTAAGGATAGCTATGAAGAGGATGAAGAACGGAAAGGCTGTTGGTCCAGATGACATACCTGTGGAAGCATGGAGATGTTTAGGTTAAATGGCAGTGGAGTTTTTAACTAGATTGTTTAATGCAATCTTTGAAAGTGAGAGGATGCCTGAAGAATGGAGAAAAAGTGTTTTGGTACCGATTTTTAAGAATAAGTGTGATGTGCAGAGCTGTAGTAACTACAGAGGGATTAAATTTATCAGTCATGGCATGAAGTTATGGGAAAGAGTAGTGGAAGCTAGGTTAAGAAGGGACACGATGATTAGTGATCAGCAGTATGGTTTCATGCCAGGAAAGAGAACTACAGATGCAATGTTTGCTTTGAGAGTGCTGATGGAAAAGTACAGAGAAAATCAGAAGGAGTTGCATTGTGTCTTTGTGGATTTAGAGAAAGCGTATGACACAGTGCCTAGAGAGGAGTTGTGGTATTGTATGAGGAAGTTGGGAGTGTCAGAGAAGTATGTAAGAGTGGTACAGGATATGTACGAAGGTAGTGTGACAGCGGTGAGGTCTGTGGTGGGAGTGACGGATGCATTTAAGGTGGAGGTGGGATTACATCAAGGTTCAGCTCTGAGCCCTTTCTTATTTGTAATGGTGATGGACAGGTTGACAGACGAGATCAGACAGGAGTCACCATGGACTATGATGTTTACAGATGACATTGTGATCTGTAGTGAGAGTAGGTAACAGGTGGAGGAGACCCTAGAGAGGTTGAGATATGCTCTAGAGAGAAGAGGAATGAAGGTCAGCAGGACTAAGACAGAATATATGTGTGTGAATGAGAGGGAGAATACAGAAATGGTGAGGATGCAGGGAGTAGAGGTGGTGAAGGTGGATGAGTTTAAATACTTGGGATCAACAGTTCAGAGTAATGGTGAGTGTGGAAGAGAGGAGAAGAAGAGAGTACAGGCAGGATGGAGTGGGTGGAGAAGAGTGTCAGGAGTGATTTGTGACAGACAAGTACCAGTAAAAGTGAAAGGGAAGGTCTACAAGAGGGTAGTGAGACCAGCTATGTTATATGTGTTGGAGACAGTGGCATTGACAAAAAGGCAGGAGTCAGAGCTTAACGTGGCAGAGTTGAAGATGTTAAGATTTGCACTGGGTGTGTCGAGGATGGACAGGATTAGGAATAAGTATATTAGAGGGTCAGCCCAGGTTGGAAGGTTTGGAGACAAAGCCAGAGAGGCAAGATTACATTGGTTTGGACATATGCTGAGGAGGGATGCAGAGTATATTGGGAAAAAGATGCTAAGGATGAAGCTGCCAGGTAACAGGAAAAGAGGAAGGCCTAAGATAAGGTTTATGGATGTGTTGAGAGAGGACATGCAGGTGATTGGTGTGACAGAGCAAGATGCAGAGGTCAGGAAGAAATGGAAATAGTTGATCTGCTGTGGCGACCCCTGACGGGAGCAGCCGAAAGAAGAAGATAGCCCAATGTATGTCACTACTCTATCGGCTACCACTATGTGTCTGCTTCCTGTGAATATATATCTCAACAGAATGGAAAATGTGTACAGAGTATGCTCCTTTTTGTGACAAATTTGTATTATCTTTGTGTTGAACTGTTGGTTGTATCTGCTATTTTTTGATGCTACTATTTTGAGTGTAACCCAGTTTGAATGTGCTTAGTGCTCTACCCTGGTAACCAGTATACAATTAATAAAATAAATAAATAAATAAAATCAAGCTAAAATTCCATAAATGCCTGGAGTTTTCCCTTCAGGTAAATGCCACTTAGCTAGGGGAACTATTCCCTAGGTAATTTTTCTGTTCTGTGCATGTAGGTCTAGCTCTGAAATTTGTGGTAGTTTCAAGTTTTAAAAAAATCTCCTGACTTTGAAAATATGTGCTCTTTATCTGGGATGAGTAAAGTAGACTAAACATTAATTTTATAGGGTTTCTGTTGAGGTAATCCCTTGTTCATTCTTAATTACATGTGTGTATGAAAACTTCCTCAATTCTTTAAAACTTTGTACCATCAACTTTAGAGATATCAAACCCATTATGCATGAAAAGTATTTCCACCTCAGCTATGTATACTCATTACATGATAAAACTGAAAGGTCTTACATTTTTAATGCTCATTATTTGCACAACTCACTTGATCTGCACTCTCCTGTATTCCTCTCTTTTTCTACTATCTCCTAATCTCTCACGCTTTATTCTTACTATTGTAGTTCTCTTTCCAAATTTCTCAAGTTATTTTTTGAACCATAGCTTTTATCTCTTCCCACCATGTCTCCCTAGCAATGGAGTATTTCCCTGTTTCACTGAAATTGTTTGGCAGCTTGGTACAGAGGGCTAAGGCTGCAAAATGGACTTTCTGTAGTACAATGTTAGATTACTTCAGTCCTCATTTGCCTACTGTGGGAAACCTGACCAAGCCACTTAAGCAGACAGTACTTTGATGTAACTGGAAATCTTGGCTAGACACCTCAATGGTCCCTTGGACTGCAGCCTAAACACTACATATGAAACAAGTTGCTTAACATAACTCCTCCCCTTCTCTTTTTCCTGTAATTAAAAACTCTGAATGCCATGATGGGCAATGAACTGTGGCCCATATGGTAAACAATTCTAAGATGGCAATTTTGATGTCTGACAGACATGAGGAAATGTGTCTAAGACAAAAGTTTTTGGGTAGCAATGGCATTAATAAAATATACTCATGCCTACTTGCTCAGTTTGTCCTAAGTGTGAAATATGTGTGGTTCTCTTTTAAAGTATTAGTAGTCCTGACTATAGTCAGTCTGCTTTTTTTTTAATTAATCTTGGTTCTGGGAGGAGTATCACTTCTGTTTTGAACCTCTCTGCAATTTCTTTCTAAAATTTTGTATAGCAGTGTCTTGCTTAGGTTGTTAATCTTGTTTCCTGTAAAAAGTACCTGAACTAGAAGGAAAGCTTCTGTTGTATTTTGGCATGGAGGGTTGGAAAATGTGGGCAACCTCCCCTGAATTAACATTCTTCCTTCATCAAATCTTTTAAGACCTCAGCAGAGGAAGGCCCGCATAATACCACTTTATCAAGGGGACAGGGTATTCAGGAGTTCAGCTTTGACATCCTGTGATAAATTCTGAGAAGATAGCCAGGCAAATCTTCTCATCCCTGACCCCGAAGCAACTACTCCAGAAACACCGTCAGCACATTTTACAGAGTGTTTGGTTACCTGAGATGCAGGAGATATTAAAGAATGCAGAGATGATTTAGTCTCTGAAGAAGAGAGTTCAGCAATTATCTTTTCAAAAGCAGCCAGCAGAAACTTAAACATGTGAGCCTGACAATTCACTACTGTGAAAACCAGGGTGGAAGAAATATAAATGTTCTTCCCAAAACCTATAAAAGGCTTTACCATTTTTGACAGAATGAGTGGAGTCAGCCTTTAAAAGATGTTTGGCTGAAGATACTTATGATAGAAAAATCATTGTAGGGTCTGATCTAGGGTTTGAAAAAATAAATGCATGGCTCTGAGGATCATTATATAATTTATCAGAATTCTTTTGTGCAGGTGGCTGTCAAGCAAACTGTAGGCTATAAAGAAAACATCCTCTAATGTCGTCAAAACATGAAGAACAGCCGCATGAAGAGGAAAATCTACCAGTAATGACTCATATCTTTGGGATTCTGATATTTATTTTAATTCCTACTGAAATAATTTCTTCATTCTGGCCACAGTATCAGAAAAGGATAACTTTTCAGGAGGGTCAATTGAGGAAGACACTTTCCTCAGAGTTAGAGTCTCCCTCCGTTGGGGTAGGCACATTTTAAAACACAGTTTAAATGTAATTCCTATCTCTAAGAGTGACAATCAGGATCTGAGAGAGAGAAGAAAATCATTTTCTTTTTAAATTCAGGGAAGATTTAGAATGTAAAGATTAAAAGGCTTAAAAGGATTAAAAAGCATAATTCACCCATTCTTCCCTGTATATCCTATGTGATACAGGAGAAGAGAAATGTCTGACTTTATGCTTTCTTCTCCTGGAACACTCTTCAGGAAAAAGACCAACCTGAAGAAGGGTCACTTCCCCAGGAATCAAGCAGTTCAAAGTCACTTCACAACAGAGCATTGTTTGCTCCCTCTTCCAATATCAACCTGACAGAAAAAAATTAAGTTTGAGGTAAAATGTTTTAGTGACAAACCCCACAAAACACTAGTCCAAGTCACTAGCTATAAACTGTGACAGAAAAGTAAAACATTTTCTCACAAAACAGTAGTACTTTCAAAAGTATTCCCCAGCAGAGAATCCTAACTAAATACACAAATTTTAAGGGAAAAATGTAGTACAGTTGTCTGTAAGGATGCTATCTATTATAGTAGGTCTTTGAGGAGAGGTCTCTTTCATGGTAAAACTATCTTCCACTGATCTGCTTAGTAAACGTTGTATTTCTTTATTGTGCTGAAACACAATTGCAACTGTCCCGTTATGCACATTTAGTTGCTGTAAAGGAATAGTCTGCTACAATCCCAAGTTTCTTTAATGCTATTATGGCACTTGCAGAAACTGAAGAAATTTACTAGTAATACTGACTTTAAATGTTAGTCTCATGCACCAGCTAAGGTTCAAGGGAATGGGTAGGGTGAGTCAAGTTATGGTTTTCTCATGGACTGCATCACAACTGGAGAAATTTCTGGTTAGGAATCATGACACATAAGGTGCAGCAACCTCTCTTTAAACATCTACAGATTTTCTATGTATCCTTATAAGTATATATGTTGCCATAGTTATTCACCTAGTAATCTACATTTAGCTGCCATCTATAACTTATACAATGGGTACTACTACTGCATGCACTTGGCTTACCTTAAGCTATGTAAGGCCTACTATAATGGCTCTTTTTTTCCAATGCCACCTTTCAGGAAGCTAGCTCTCAATGGACATGTATTTTATTGAGAATATGAGGACTTATGATGGTAATTGTCAGATGGACAAAGATGAGATACTTCTGAAAGATACTTTCAGCTGATGCTAACTGTTAATCATTCCCCACTTCTGTGCAAATGTGAAGTAGGTATATTTATATTGGGGATGGTCTTTCTCCATTAACTTTTCAAGTTGTTGTCTATTGGACAAATATCATTCAATGTATAATAATGAATTTATTTTATGTTGGAGAATTATACTCCTCCTTTTGAACTGAGACAGTAAAGCAGATAAGATGTGTTTAATTTAAAATGCTTTTCGTCACAGCTCCTATTTCAGCCAGAAAGATTTCTGAGTTACAGTTTCACTTAGTTAACCCCTTACCTTACATTTCAAGAGAGAGTTTGTTTGTAAACTGCTTGTTCCTCATGCCCAAGATGGCCACCAAAACCTGTCTGGACTAATCACTTTTCTTCTCTCAATACACCAGAAAAGAGTACCTTATTCACTGCAGAGATGTGCATGAGTGTCTCAGGTATTATGTAGAGAATTCTCAGTCAATGCACAAGAATGAGCAACTTTTAGTGCGCTTTTCTAAAGGCTGTGAAAGAAGGAACGCTACTAAGCAGTGCCCATCTAGATTGCTTTTGAGCTCAGTAAAGTCAAACATAGAAGAGTCTTATAATCCGTACCTAGGATATTCTACCTGAACTGTCTCCAGTTCTACTGCTTCTGTGGCTCCTCTTTTATTGATCCTGCATACCTTTGACAAACAATACCTATTGGACATAATTTCCAATACTAGCTCTTTCTTCGGATCCAAAACAAGGGAATATAGTTTTAAGATTACATTCCAACAGTCAAGGCTAGTAATTCTGTCATGATTGTTTCTGCAACTGGAGTGGTGAAAAAGTCAAATATGAACATCAGGAGTACTTCATATACTATTGAATCTGTTAGTAGTGTTCTGGTTCTAGGAACCAGACCTCCTCAATTCCCTGCCTACTGCTCTGTAGTTTCCTATGGAACTTTCATTTGATCCAAAACTAGTAAACTCAAAGCTGCATAGGCAGAGAGTAGTCTGGGAAAGTGTTATGTGACAAGTTGTCGTAACATCTAATGTTTCATCCCTGAAAGTTTATGCATCTTATAGGTCCACATTATGTTAAGTAGTCATAGTTTAACTTTCAGCAGTATATGGTTCCAGCAGCTGTTTGCAAATTATGACACAGGGTGCCTAGGAGGTGGTTATTATGGAATCTATGCTTTACTTATTCACTGTTGAACTGCCATTGCCTGACGTATTGGAATTAATTGGAATAACTTATTGGAATGTCCATCCTTAACCCAGTGACATTGATTAAGCAGTTGTTGCAGTCATAGCCCTGGTAATGGAAAGTGGCTAGCTCATTATGAAAATACTAGGTGGCTCCTGTGTGCATGTTGCAATACTGCATCCTACTTTAGCATATGAATTACAACATTTATGAATTATGTCTTACCTTAAATGCACATATACATGCTAATTTTAATGCGCACTACAGTGCATGGTCCACATTTGTGGACCATTGTTCTAAATATATTGCATACTTCTTTAATTCTGTGATTTAAGCTTTTACTGTGTTTGTCTGTGTGTGCTATGATCCATAGTAACTGCCATGTTTCTGAATCTTACTCAGAATTCACTTCATGAATGTGCATGGCAGAGGGGTACATTTAATAGCATCTCTTTCTTTGAGAAACATTAGTTGAGCTATAAAAAATTACAGTTCAAAATAGCACAAACTGAGTTTTACAATGAGAGTTTATTGTGTATGTTCCATGGAAACTAGTACTATGTTATGCTTATAAGATATTAATCATTTTTTACTTTGGTTCTCGATTTATCTTGAGAGAAATGACTTATCTGTTCAACTTATTTTTTCTTTGTTGCCCTGGAATTGTAACCACAATATCCAACAATTAAAGAAATGCTTTGGTTTATAGCCCTGAAATCACTTATATTTATATTTCTTTTCAGCTTAACAATAGCACCAAAGCTGCCATCTTGAAGGGTGCGTGGCCTTCTTTTATTAAAGCCAACGGCAGTGCAGCAGGCCAGTGGCTTGACTCAACGTTATCTCCATATCTGTTCACAATTGACAAGGGACTGATGACTTCTCCAGATACAGTGAAAGCTGACTGTATAACATTTAAGACTCTGTAAGTATGTGGCAGAAATCAGAGAAATTTGTTTCACAGTGAGACACAATACAAAATGATCCAAAATGTACCAAGTCTTGCATAATGGAACACATGAGGAGCTTCTTTCTGTGATACTGACAGTTTCAGATACTTCAAAAGTCTGAGCCTGAGGAAGGTTAATCTAGTGGAATGAGAGGCAACTGGTAGTTTTCTCCTTCTCAGGGGAATTATAAGAAAGTGCCATGCCATTCTGTCATATGGCATTGTGCAGACAGATTAAATTAGGCTTATAGTGGTTTGTCAGGGTATAAGCATGTAATTAAATACATTTATTATAGCCTCAGTGATAATGAACATTATCTAAAGCAGTAACAGGACAATGGCGAGGAATGATAAAACAAATAACAAAACCAGTCTGCTACCATCCATATCGCTTGTGTAGGATGAATAAATAAGTAATTGGCAAGATATCTAGGGAATAAAGGTAATGCAGAACAAAATACAGATACACAAATTCACATCTCAAACAGTAGTGATTTCAGATGCCAGTTCATCAATTAACAGTTGTGTAAGAGGATAAGAGTTGCAGTAATCATGTCATGAGCCTCTTCTGCAAGGATGAATACAACTGAATTGAATTTACCGGAAGGTTTACAATAAATGTTTATGCGATTGTGTGTTGGGGGGAAGTTAAAATAGTCGTGCATATATAAGGAAAAACAAAGACTGTTCTGTATACAGTCATATTTGTGTTGCATCTTTTAGAAAATAGCAAGCAACCATCAGCAATTCATACTTTTAAAAATACTAGTAAAACAGAAAGAAATAAGAAATACCTTTATAGCAAAGATATGTAGAATTAAGTAGTTCTTTTGAACAAAGAATAAGAGACAGACATAATCTTTTAACCAAGTTTCTGATGTAGCTAGAAGGTATGGGTTATTGGCCAGTAACTAAGACTCCAAGTCAGTCCGTTTAATGTTAAGACTACATGCATTTAGGCATGTAAGTTTAAGGTCTTTATTTGTAATATTGCTGACCGCTTGTGTTTGGCTGTGCTTGCTTGACTATCACCAGAATGGCCCAGTTCTACTTGAAGATAGTATAGTTTAGATAGATTTTCTTATGTGAACATATTCACCCAGGCTGTGCCTGCAAATGATCCACTAAGATCAGTGCACTACACCGGTAAACAAGTATAAATAAATAAACAGAAAATAAATAAGAAGGTCTTTGAGTTTTGGGAGAAAGCTTGGGGTTGAGGTGTTTTTAAGGAGGAAATAGCCTCTTCATGACAGAAGTACGTTCATTGCTGTTTTTTTTTGATTAAGAAGAGTATTCTTATTTGAAAATAGGGAGGGGGGCTTGACTTGGTGCATTTTAGCTGTGAGTATTGTAGAGTTATAGTATCTGCAACATACAGACAGCAGAATAATAGAGGTGTAAGAGTTATGAGAGTTTGCTTGTGGAACTCTATGCAAGGACATTGTTAGACAGCAAGTGTTTATTAAGGTAAACAATTAAGAATTAGGAAGGAAGAGAGTTGAGGGTGGAAGGAAGAGAACAGGTAGCACATTAGTTAGATAGGGATTAAGTTAGGAGATGAAGTAAGAAGGTGTAGGGTGGAGGTGTTGGTTAGGGTAAGAATGTAGATGCAGGAAGGAGTGAGAAACAAAGTCAAAGATAGTTAAGGATAAGTTAAAAGGTGAACTTGTGAGACAATCTGCCATTAAAGTTATATGAGGAAGCTTGCTTTTGTTTTTTCTTTTGTTTACTGGATCTGTCTGACTGAGTTTAGTCAAAAAAAAAAAAAAGAAAACATTTTCAGCATAGGCCTGGGGAGAAAAGCTCCAACATATTACAAATATTTGTAAACAGACATTCAGTAATAAACATGAACAGACATTGAGTAATTCACATTAACAATTACACATGCATTTGCAACTTAGATTACATTCATATGAAATAAAGGCAGCTATTATGATATAAAATGTAATTGTGCATTAGTAGATATTGAGCACTGAGCATTTGAAGAGCTGTATTAGTAGTTTTGTCAAACAGATAATAAATCTTGTGATTAGTGCCTAGAACTTCAAAAAAAAAATGGAGGTGAGGGAAGTAACTAGGTAGGGCAGAGAATGTTAATATTATAGTTAAGAGGTGGGGTATAAAGTAGGTTCATAGATAATATATATATATATATATATATATATATATATATATAAATACACACATTTATGATTTGCTATCATAATCGCACCAGAATAAAATCTGGTCATTTGTGCAAATCACATCTCTGAAAATCAGCAGAGGAACACAGGTACTATTGAACTCGCACTTGAAGAACTGGCATTATTCGACATATGCCTTTCCCTGCAGCTTACTGAACACCAATACATACATACTGCACAATACAGAAATGCCTTTTTTCAGGGGAAAAAGCAGTGCAAACCCCCCCCCCGCAAATAATATAGTCCAACTCCGAGATCGCACTACAGTGGGGAAAAGGACCCCCACTGTACCTCAATCTGTAGTCATAATGCTGATAACAGGTGTGCAAATGCACTGTGGCATTTGCAAAACTGCACACTTGCACTGGTGCAGGTAAGATGAATGGGAATCATCCAACTGTTCTTCGACATTCCTGTTTTCATCTAACCTGTACTCTTGATTTTGATAGTAAACTGTATATATATATATATATATATATATATATATATATATATATATATATATATATATATAGACAAATATGGCTATCAGAATGTTTATATTTGATGTATAGTGGGGGTGAGCTGTGTCACAAAAGTATGTATATGGCTGGGAGATGCTAGTAAAGCTGTTCAGGTATTGGTGAAGACTGGTTGTGAGACATAAGGTTCTGAGAGAAGAGAAATGGTTTGACAATATGATACACTGAATAACAGTGGCATTTATCCTGGAGATGTACAGGAGCAGATCTATTTATTTGATAGGTGAAGATTTAGTTGTCTTTTAAATGAATTTGCATTCTGAATGGATTTCAGTGGTAGTGGGATGTGGTTCCACTAAACACTATATGACTATGGAGAGTGTCACTTACAGCATTAAATTATGTGGTTATATGTGATTAGTAATTTGTGAAAGATGTGAAGTAAAAGAATAACAGGCTGTCTGCCACGTAGATTGTATGGATATTTAGGCATAATGAGTAGTGCAGGTAAAAAGAACAGGTAGCAGGAACAGATGACTGCAGGTATAAAAAGGACTAGAAGAACAGAGATAGAAATTATTATTATTTAGGTAACCCTGACAGGCTGTTATACTGTAAGTGATAGGGGCCCAAACTGTCTGACACTCAGTCTGTATAGAATGGGGATATAGTGTGAGAGTAATGCGAGTGCATAGTTAGAGAAGAGAGCATATCTGCAGTCTAGGAACTAAGCAGCCAAGTCAGACTCTTAAACAGTAGGAGGTTGTCAGGTTAGGTCACAGCTTAGGGGAAGAGAGGATTATAGCTTTCTTACTAGAGTATTGTATCTTCCACCTAGGCTTTAAAGTGAGAACTGAGGGAACAGCCTTTCTGCTACCAGGCTGCATGAAATAAAGATAGGTATTTAGAAAGACAAGCCAAGTTTAGAAAGGCTTTGTAGGAAATTATAGGAGGTGAAATGTATCTGCCTTGTAAAATTAGGGGTCTAGAATAAGAGTTATTCAGATATCAAGAATATTCCAGTTTGAATGTGTCATGATAAGGATATAAATAAAAAAGAGTGAAGTTCGCAGCTAAATAGTACTAGTCTAAAAAAGGTAAAGTAAGAATGTGGAAGCGATGATATGTGATAATAGGTTTTCCCACAAAGAGTTCAAGTGAATCATGGAGAGATTTTGATGTGCAGAATGAGTGAAGATAGGGGATCTACATTGTTTATCTATCATAGAATGTACGGCAGGAATGTAATGAATCAAGTATCCTAAAGTAATATGTGAGCACAATAATATATGGAAAAGAGTATATGATGTTTGACTTTTAGTTGTTGCATTAACATGGTTTGTAGTGGCACATTAAGCAGGCTTAGAGTTGGAAGTGAGATACTCCTATGAGATATTTGTAGCAGCTATTAGGGGAGTGTGTCATTCTCAGTATACTTCATTAGTTGTCTGGTTGTGTTACAGCTGCTTTAGGCTTCTGCCATTCTTTATACTATTCTTTTAATTCTGCTTTTAAATGTAATTTATTATTTTGCTTATCAATAATGTAAAACTATATTACTGTTTTCTGTAATATTGCATGTACCAAGATCCCCAATGAAAAAGGGACAAAACACAGACTGGAACATTGGATAATAAAAATAAAACTAAAGTGGCTATCAGGACTTATTTATGGTTCCTCTATTTTCCCTTTCTCTGAAATTCATTCAAAAAGCTGAGCTAAGCATTTCCATTGTCATTGTTGTAGTTCCATATTGTTTTCAACAAGTTTGTATCCACCATTTTGGCCTCATCTTCTGGAATGCCTCCATGTTTGAAGTTTTTTTTAACTTTCATAACTCCCCATTCTGATAGCTTTCACACAGGCGTTCAGTCTACTTATCTAACCACAACATTATTTCATTTCCAATAATGGCCAGGAATTCTTCTTGTCATGACAGGGTAGTTACAAATCCTCACTTTTGCACAATGACCATAGGATAGAACAACTGTATGAAAGTAAATGGACAGATTTCTCTATGCTTTTTCTTCACTGATAACTTCCAAATGTTTGGATATCTTCACTGTTCTAATGCTGGCAATTTTAGACTACCCTTCACAGGTCATTGACACTGGTTTAAGCTATTCCACCATTAAAGTGCACCTAGCAACAATTTTTAAACTTTCATTGAGTCTAGGTCACTGACATCCTTGAAAGTTTGTAAGGATTTTTTCAGACGTATTTCTCATATTTAGCCTCATGTGAAAGATCCTGTTCCTCCTAGGGGCTTTCATTTTCTTTTAGAAAATTTGATTTTTCCTTTGATAGAATTAGCTGCTTTAGCAGATTTGAAATTTCTTTCTTTGAACATTATTTATTTATTTTTTTTGTGATAGCTATTACCTCTGTCAGAAGAGTTTCTGTATTGCATGTTTTGTGTACAGTCTTCAGTGCTTGACATTTTGCAAGTGTAGTGTGTCTTTGAGAACCACATTATGCCCAACATAGCCACTGAAACAAATTAGTCTACTAATCTGTCTTTTTTCAAATTACACGAAGAGAGAATAATATTTACAAAATTGTATGGGTGTCTACTACCGACTGGTATTCTGCATGTACAGAAACAAATCTTTGACAAAAGGCATATATTTGCTTATTTATTTATTTATTTTATATTTGTTTATCAGGAAAGTCCTTTTAAAGCGGAGGCCCGGGGCCAAAAGCTCCACATTTACAACAGAAGAATTCTGTGTAGATACAGCATGTTACAGCAGAGAGTAATACATAATTACAGAGTAATACATAAAGTGTGTTCCTTACTATTTTATTTAAAAAATAATTCTCCAAAGTTTTAACGATTGCCTTGCGCTGGTGGTTGACTGACTGCCCTATATTTTGCTACAGAAATAAAACAAAACCTTCCCTTTTGTGGCGAAACTTGGATCAGTGGCTACTGCTCAACTTTGTTTTAAGGGTTCATCTTTTGATGTTTGTGCTGCATCTACAAATACTTTACTAAATAAGCTTGATGTTCTTTCATGATCCCAGTTATAAGGGTTATATTCCTCTGAAGATGACCATCCAGGAAGATAATCTTAGAACTTTGTTCTGTTGTTTTATGAAGTGGGACCTTCTTATTTCAAATAGTAAAGTTATGTAGTTTGGGGGCAGGATGATGCTCAAGGGAAAGCATTCTTTGCAATGAATCCTCAGTGGCATGTGTATATTCTATGCACTGTGGGGAAGAATCATGCTCAGTGAAACCATAGTGAGCAGCAAATGTTTCTCCTCAGGTTCCAGCATATCCCAGAGAATCCTATGGAAAGGGTTATACAGGAAATGCATATTCATAGATGTCTGCACATTCTTGGTCATGATGATATTTAGCAAAAACATACTGTTCATCAAATGCATCCCCAAAGGTACAAGCATATTCCAGGTAAAACTGTGAAGTGGGATGGTGATCACTGAAATCCTTCTGCACAGTTTGTGCATCTTCAAACATGTCTGCTGGGTCCAGGGCATATTGTTGAGCAGAATGTTGCTTAGTGAAACAATACTGAGCAGAGAATATATTTGGCATACAGTGGAGTAGGACAGTGCCTAGGGAAACTTTACTGAGAAGTGAATGCATTTCCAGGAATGCTTACATTTTTTATAGAGGTAATTTTTTTAAAGCTGTTCAAACTTCTGTAACTCTGGGAAACACGTACACAAGGTAATAATGTAAATAATGCAACATTCACAGGACTATACTTGCTGATGCAACAATAATCTAAAATAAAACAGAAAATTGAGAAAGCACTATATTGCTTTGGAGATGGTTCTCAAACAGGATTGTATAACAGTCCTTCACCAAGATTTTTCTTTTAACTTCTATATTTTACTATGTCATAATACTCATTAATAATACTTAGTATTTCATAGGGTAAAGAAGTTCTTCCACCTTTCTTTTCATTCCTTTGCAAAAAATTAACATTATTTTTATTTCCCTTTTCCCCACCAGACCAAGAATAATTTCCATTACCCCTTCCCCATAAGGATGGAAAAAATTATTGGATTTTGGAAAATATTTTGCCATTCTGTGCATAAAGCATCCGACATTAGCTTTGCCATTCAGTTTTGCCACAAGGTATGCACAGAGTGTGGTTCTTTATGTTGTTCAGTTTTGCCACAAGGTATGCACAGTGTGGTTCTTTAACCCATCTGTACCCTGTGCAAAGAGTATGACAGGTCTTAAGTATCATCCATGGATATTCTGATTTAGTGGTCCCATAAATGGGGCTTTTTTCAGATACTACTAATCCTTTGCCAGATAAGCAGTGACCCTTATGAGGTAATGTTAATCTCTTCCTTGGTTTCCCATTACATCTAAATACAGAAAACATTCATCCTTCTGTCTAACACATTCTTATAAATACTTCTCACTTCTAGTGCTAATGTTTCCACATAGTCTTTAGACTTTCTTTTTTGAAGCACTAAGAGTCAGAGAGATCGGTCTCCCTTTCCAACTTACTGTACAAGTAATATTTTCATTCTGAGCTTTCTGTTACTGTGGTAGTAAAATGTTATCAATATGTTGTCAGTCTACAGCTTCTATTCCTTTCCATAAGTGTATGTTAGGTTGATTCCAGGTTTTAAGGTTAGGGGATATGACAAAAAATCTGTTTTTTCAATCAATGCTGTGCCACCCTCTTCTGATAACATCCATTCCTTTCAAATCTCCAGTTCACTCTTACTCATTATAGCAAAAGTGTCTCTTTGCACACAGCCTTCATCTTGAGTTCAACTTCATTTGACAAAACTAAAAAATGCTGCACAAAGGTAAATAAATATGGGACCCTCCATTTATATGTTGGAATATAATTTGTCTCTAAGAACTTTACCTCCTTGCTTTGCATTTATAATATACCTTGCACATTTCAGTGAATAATAATAATGAATAATAATAGTTCCTGATGCTTATCTGTTATTTGAATGTGTCTTTATAGTTACATTTCAAAAGGTGCTGCCATCAACATAAGCATGTTCACTCTCACAGAAAAAGAATGTAATCTGTCATTGATAGTCTTTTGAATGGAAACATTGACTCCTATTTCTAAATACACAGGGATGGCAGCCTTCTATATCTGATCTATTGCACTGTTAATGACTCCTTTAGGTACCTGAAAAACCTTTTTAACATTGTTAAAATATGTGGTAAAGATTATTTGGCATGATGATCTGAAATAATACATTCATCAGCAAATAATCTAAAAACTGTTTTCCTTTATCTTCTTTTCCTAGATCTTCTAATTCAGCTTGAAACATTTTATTTTTTATTTTTATTTTACATTTGTTGACCGGGCTAGTCTAACTGGATATATGTCCATTTTCAGTAGAGGCCCGGGGAGAAAAGCTCCAGGTGTAATACATAGTAAAAAATATAAAAAAGCAGTCTATATAAAAATTAAGACAGTCAAATCCATAAACAGTTACAGATGAATTCACAAAAATTAGTATACATAAAAAGTTAAGACAGGTAAATCCTTAAACACATAAAAATAAATTGCCAAATTGAAAACATTTTTTTTTTTTTTTTTTTGTGATGGCCATAACAACCATACTTTAGTGTAGCTTGAGAAAATAGAGGATAACTTGAGAAAGAGGTGGGGTAAATAAAGGAGAGGTGTGAGAGATATAATGGGATGAGTAGAGGAATAGATCATTTTCATGGTGAAAGAAAAAAAAAATTACTATCATGATGGGGGAGGGGGAGTAGCATTCAGCTAGAAGAGGGGATAGAAAAGTTCCTGTCATAAGTATGGTTGGTGAATTATGATAAACATTTAATGTGTTTTTGGGTGGAAAAAGAGGAGAGGTAAAGAAAGATAGGAAACTGGAGTGAGAGCTAGTCTGGGTTGATACATGGGCAGAGCCATTTGTTATTAAGGTACAATTTAAGATTTTTCTTAAAGATAGGAACATCTCTGCTAAATTTTCTATAGTTAGTATAAACTGTCCTGCAGAGAGTGGACAGCCTTGCATAGGCCTTCACTGAATATTTGCTTCTTCTGTAGTTGCCTCACTTATAAGCAAATCAAAACGTTGGTCATTGTATATAGCTTTTAGCAAGGCCAAAACAGTTTCCCCAAGTTTTTTGTTCATTGTTTTGAAAGTGAAACCTCACTCTAATGAATGAGTTTTTTTTTTCACTTGGAATAAGATTATTCCTTTATGGCCATGATTTCAGAATTTTTTCAAGAAGGCAGAGGATAAGGTTCACCAGTTATATACCCTTGCCAGCTTTTAATAAATCTATTCACTGATGATTGCAGGTAGAGCCTCAGTTAACCTTTTAGATAATATTTTGGATAAAGTCTTGTATCAATATTAAGAAGGAGAATAGGCCTGTAGCTTCCTAATAAAGAAGCCGTGTGGTCCATAAACTACCCCCCCCCACACACACACCTTAATATAGCTTCCTGAAGTTCCTCCAAATATACAACTGTAACTAACAGGAATTGTACTTTTCTAACAGAAGCCCCTCTCCTTTTTCATTTGATATCCTACCCACCATGCCCTTAGCACTTGTGGATGCATCTAATTTTTGTGTGAAAGATAAAAGGGACCTTCTAATCGCCATTGCAATTCTTCTAGTATCATCTTTCCCTAAGTGGATGTCTATGACCACTTATTATTTTCTTTTTTCTTCAAGCTTCCAGGCTATGCATTTGTGGTGAATATTGTACTTCATCTACCAAAAGTCCTCTGTATTATTACTTTGAATATTTTTGTTATTCATTATGAGCTGATCAGGTTGATTTCTTATCAACATCACACTTTCTTTTACCTCTCAGTATTATCTCAAACACCTTGACAACTGTTTTGAATCTAACTGGGATGAATTTCTAGATTCCTTAGCTAGTTGCCTGGAATATTTTGTTCCTCCTTGTTTGGTGGCTGCATCCTCCCACAAAGGAAAAGACAGCCGTCCTCTCTGCTTGTATTGACTGGCTAAGATCCTCCACCTTATCTTTTATTTGTAGAGTTATTCTTGAGTCTGGGATAGAAACCACTCCATTTTGGGAAAAAAACAAGCTACCCTTTTTCATCTTTCTTCAGCCAAAGGACCCCCCCCCCCCACTAGCCTTGGTTTGGTGTCAGTGGAGTATCCTGCAGCCTGTCTTGCAGACACATATATAGCAAATTGCACTTTCATGAGTCTTAATGAGACAATATGGAAAGGAGAGAGAGTCAGCACAAATAAGTTAATTGTAAAGCCAAAATAAGTTGAAACATTACAGAAAATATTTTAAGTTACAATGAATATATAAAATGTAAGAGTAAGAAATAAAAAGGTGAGATGCTTTTGAACAAATCCCAGCAATCATCTAAAATCATAGCTTCTTCTTCTTCCTTTTATATCATACAAGTTCTCAGCTTAAGTAATGTCATTTTTATGCATTAGTCAGTTTTTAACCTCTACCGCAAAACCCTTCAGTTCTGGAAAATAGGAAAGTCTGTATTTGTACCCTTCCCTCAGGGACAATTAGTTTATGCAATTCATATCTACACTGCATAATCAGTACAAGTTTTTCAAGTGCCATTCTTTAGTTCCACAACATCCCATGACCTCCTACTCACAACTAAAATCTCTTATTTGCTGCTGAATAATAACAGAATGTAAAAGAGGGTTTTATAATTGAGATTCCTGGATTAAGTTAGATACTAAATACATATACAATTTGGAAGATAAATAACATAAATTAGATAACAGTTTTTAGATCATTAGACTAGTGAGCAGTGCTATAAATATTGAATTGTTGGTCTTTGTGTGGGAAACATTTCAGTTGCACTGTTTTGGACATTTCTCTTTTCCCTGAGATAGTGTGATTTCAGTGTTGGTATATATATATATATATAACTAGCAGGGATGTAGAAGCCCCTCCCCCATTCTTCTGGGACAAAAATGATGAGTTTTACCTGTTTTTTACTATCTCATCCATAGATCTCAGTCAAATTATCATGATAGATTATGATCAATGTTGTGTGAACCGATGATACTTCCATCATGATTTTATTAAGGGGCCGGGTCTGTAGTATAGGGGCAGAAGTATATTTTTTCATGTCATTCACCCTTAACATAATAAAGGGAGAGGTTGAATTTACACTGCTACTTCGAATTATTGGAATGCTTGTCAAATTCATAATGAAGGGTCAACTCTTTCCACTGAAATCTAATCTCAGCTGAGTTTCCACACTGGAATAATAGAATTATATGGCCCTTTATTTTTTTCTCTGATTTTTCCATTAGCTGTGTGGAATGATCATAACCCAGGAAGAAGTCCAGTAGGACATGACCTCCTGAAGCAAAACTACATTCCCCTGTTAATAGCAGAGCAGCAAAAGTTAATTGCATTCATAGCATTTTGTGAAGTCTAACTTATATGTTCATAATACAAATGCAGGAAGCACAAATAAATAAATGGACAGCAGTGACAAAGATGCTGATTTTCTGCCTCTGATGTTAGACGTGACATTAAACTAACTTCAGATCACACACTAATTTCACTAATAACAGAGATGTTAGTGATGACATATGAGAGTAAGAAATGTTTCTTTTGGAGTCATACTGGCAAAAAGAGATAAAGATTACCCTTTATGTTGGTCTTGACAAATGGTCTTTAGTTGTTATTTTATCTAGTGAACATAAGTACCCCGTCCTCATAATATTGTTGTCATTGCACCCTGATTCACCACAAAAAGACAATGACTTTTCTTTGGTAAGTATTCAGTTGAGAGATCTTCTTCTTTCTCTGCTATGGGGTGATCTGCTTGCACTATCTAAGCCATACTTTAAATCACTCTGAGGCTTAGGTAACAAATCATTGGTTATGAGTGCGTTGGAGCAAACTCCAAAGTGACTTACATTATGAGAATTCTGTTGGGATACATCTATGCCAGATCTTTGCATTTGTGGAAATTTATGGTATTCAGTCTGTCTTGACTTGGTTAAATGTACGCAGTCCAGAGGGTATAAAATCTAGGGTATTATATCTGTTATGTTATATTTCATTTTCCTACTTTAGCGATTCTCTCTCTGTCACTCTAAAAATTTCTCAAGATGTGCGTCACTTCAGTCAAAACTGGGTGCACAGATTACCTCAGGTCACAATCTGGTATTCCAAGTACATGACCACTGCTTTTGGTTGCTGGTATTAAGGACTCAAGATCTCTGTTTTTGCTCTCCATGCAGAATATATATTGCCCTTTTGGATCATGTGTTGCAGTCCAAAGCAATAAAGCTTTTCATTTATTTTCTTTAGTAAGTCCTGTTACAGCTGGATGGTCTTGTGGTGTGTATCTACATCTTGAACACATAGCAAAAGCTTCTGAAATGTCACAGTAATTTCTTTTTCATTGTAGCTTCTTTGAATTTGGTTAGAAAGCTAGTAGCCTTATTACAAGCAATTGTGAAAAGCTGTTAATCAGGGCATGAATCTTAAAGTAAAGGTAACGAACACTTGCCATAGGCCTGAACGGCAGCTTAAATGGCTGCTGTTTGTGTTGCTAGGGTACTAGTTTTTAGCCTATAATGGCTATTTTGAAAGCTAGGAGCTAATTTTATTTCTTTAAAAAAATACAACTGTTACGGCCATTAGCATCACGCTGTCCATGTGGAAGTTACTATGTGCGTGCTGAAGCTCACTAGTTGATCTAAATGCTGTTTGTGCTGCGGCTATTTAGAAGGTTGGGAGCTAGATTTATTTTTATTTTCTAAAAGCCTGTAACAGCCATTTAGCATCACGCCAACCACGTGGAAGCTACTAAGTGCGAGCTGATGCTCACTTGTTGATCCCGATGCTGTTTGCGTTGCTTTTGGGAACTAGTTTCTAGCCTGTAACAGCTATTTATATAGCTTAGATGATGTTGCCTCTGTGTTCATGGACTGGTCATATTTACATAGTGCTTGCATTTTATTTGGTGAACTGTAGAGCTGGATAGTACTCAGCAGAATCCTACTGCACAATAAATGTGCATTCAAAGGTCATTATATGCTCTAGGGTACAGTATTGAGTAGGAAGGTGCTCAATCACACCCTACAGCACAAGGACCACATTCACAAAGCTTCATGTATATGACATGGTACACTATGAAACATGCAGACAAGTTATGGAACCATATTGTAACCAACCGTAAAGCCTTAAGGCCTTATCTCTGTACTTAGCCTCCCACAGGTAACTGAGATGCGATCTATGCCTAGCATATAAGGCATCCTCAGATCTAGCTCTGATGGATGCACATCAGCAAAATAAAACACACAAGAAACAATAGATCCAAGGACATGAACTTTGCCTCAATCTTAAATAGGACATGCTGGAGAGATTAATATGTGTTTCAAAGGATCCATGCACAAAGGAATAGGTTCCGCATCTAAGTGAAACAGAGCTCATGCCTAACCGTAGTCGAATGAAAATTTAATCATTGGATAGGAAATCACAAATTCCCTCCTAGTCTGGCCCCCATGTCTCTGATGGACAGAGATCACGAATAAGTAAATTAATCTCCAAGTTATACCCCCCCCCATAACCCTTAGTTACCTCTTTACTAATACACTCTACCATATAGCCGTCCAAGGTACTCGGAGATAAAACTGGGCTGGGTTGCACAGCTAGGTTATAAGTTTCAAACATTTACTTTGACTACGAGTTGAATAAGCACTGATATCGGGTTTTCAGATACTTCAGTAAACATCCATCATTGAATCGTTGAAGTAACCCTTTTAAATGCATTTCACTCATTAGTCTTACTCAGTGCATACTACGTCTTTGAATTTGGTCCTACATCATTATGAATGGAAACACTTATATCTTTAATGGTTTTCCTAAGAACTTTGTAAACCACTTTATATTTCTTAATGGTTTTCCAGGGAGCCTTGTAAAATATTTTTGCAGTTAGTTGTCAAATCAGTTTCACTTAAAGGCAATATTTAAGTCAGTTACATTGTTTTTACAATGGATTTGAAAAGCAGCGGTCAGGATTACTGGATGTAAGGTAGTTTTTGTTCACACTTATCTGTTCGTTGTTTGGTCTCCTTGACCCATCTGAAAGCTTTCACTTATGCAGCACAAAACAGATTGATGCATTGCCAGTATTCTTCATAGTATTAGCCCCTAAGACAGGCATCCATTACACAGTCAAACCTACATAAGAAATACAGGGTAAACACATGAGTAACATATTTTCAAATGGTTGCCCGCTGCATGAATAAGGACAAAAATAATTAAGATTCCATTTGAAATGTAAGCAAAAATAGAAGTAGCTATAACTTTTATGGTGCTCTGCAGAGTTCTGCTAATTGATTTTCAGCAACAGTAAGAATGATTTCATTTCATACCTTCACAAAGCCCAATGCTGAAGTATAAGGATAGGGCAAATTAAATATCTCAGGGTCATAAACTACGTAAAATGCACAGTTAGAGCTTGACACCATTCTTTTTTGTCTATTACATCAGTACTTAATTATTAAGATGAAGTCTCTCTATGGAAAAGAACAAACCCTTTCGCTAATGGAAGTATCTAACTACAATATCACAAAAAACTTTAGAATAAGTTAGGAAATTTAATTAAATGTCTGATCACTGAAAATACTTGAAACCACTCAACTGACTTAGAAATACATCAAGGGAATGGCTCATTTTCATACCAGAACTATTGTAGAGGAAATAAAGATGTATTTTCCAGTTTCTCAATGAATGCTAGGTGGCCTCAGCTGGCTCCATTCTATGCCATTTTTAGCTCAGAAGTTTGCCCCTACAGGTAGGTATGTCAAGTATAACAGGTTCCTATTACGTGATCGAACACTAGAAATAGCGAATGCTCATTTGTCGAACCCAAATGCATGAAAGCACAAAATATCGAAGGAACGCATCATCAAATTTTTTCCCAGGGAAAAACATTTGCTGGGCCATTCTCCGGACTTTGCTGTTTTCTTCACTGTGGTGCGAACTTGGAGTTGGTATATTTAAGGTGGGGGGTGTGGGGGACACAGCCCCCCACTTTATGTTGCCTGTAAAAATTTTTATTTTTTTTGGCTCAGCGAATTTTTTCCCTGTGAAAAAAAATTGCTGATGTGTTCCTTCGAAAATTTGTGGCTTTGTGCATTTGGGTTCGATAATATATTGTTCGCTATTTCTAGCATTCGATCATATAATATGAACTCAAGTATAACTGGGTCTTTTGGAGGTTTGTCTTCACAGCTACAACCCACTTGAAACATGTCATATGCTGCCATTTCACTGAATGCATTTTCTTTTGGATGAATTTATTTTGTCCCAGTAAGCATATATTCTGTTGCATGTGCAGTACAGAGATAAATACTGCAGTTATTAATGAAACTGTTATACCACTGCAACTGCATAGCCTGACAACTGAGACAGCATTAATTCACAAGATTCAAAGGAGTTACACAGCAATTTAGTATCACAATGCTTAATGATCTGCCAATACTAACCTTTAGGCTGTACCCCATTTCTCAAAGAGAGCTAGGATAGCCAATCTTACAATTATTTTCGAAGGTTGATAATGTGTTACACTCCCTAATATCCTGGATGAGTTTATTCCAATGATTGGGGGATGCTTCGTAAAGACTCTTTCTATTACATTCTATTTCTCCACTGGGGAAGATTTAGGTCTCTGGGTGTTTATGGAGATATTAGACTTGTTGAGATACAGGAGCTAAAGTCCAGCAAGGTCTAAAATGGTGCAGTAGGTGAGGCAGAGATCTATCCTAGCTTCTAGCCTCTCTTAGTAGCTCAGAGTCTTTAAGCCCATAAGCTACATAATTATGAAGCTTTGAGCTTCTGTAGTTATTTGATTTGTCTAGAGAGGTACACCTGAAAGAGGGTGTTGTACTCAATGATTGATCTAATTAATGATGAATATAAGGATCTGATGCCTTCTTTAGATCTGGGTTATATATACTTGCCTATCAGTTGTGCTAAGTAGAAGGACATTCTGAGTACAGTTGCTGCATGATAAATGAATGAGAGGGAATGGTCAGTTCAATATTTTGTGAAATATTACAACAGTTTTGGAACATTTTGTAAAAGGAACATATGTAATTTCATCCTCTAGGAAATGAAAGATAAGTGTTTATAGATTCTTTAATTGTTCTCATTGCCCTGTGAAATAATTACAGTGTACATGCCCACTATACCTATACAGCTTTATGTACATTTTTATATATTTTTTTCTGTTTCAGTGTCAAAAAGCTTAGCAATAAAACCTCTGCTTATACAATCAGCGATACTGATGTCTATAGTGGTATTAAACTTTATCTCACCAACGTCAGTCCTACAGGTAAGTAAA
The DNA here is from genome assembly GCF_019279795.1 of Protopterus annectens. Classification (NCBI taxonomy): domain Eukaryota; kingdom Metazoa; phylum Chordata; order Ceratodontiformes; family Protopteridae; genus Protopterus; species Protopterus annectens. The sequence goes on from NC_056746.1 coordinate 593,187,839, forward strand.
AGCTTCAAAACTGTGTCTTAACATAAATAGCTTTATGCAACTGCAAATTAAGTGTTTTAAAAAAAAGGGAGATTATAATGTGTTCCCTCAGATAACTTTTTAAATATTAGAAATGAAATAACATGCCATCAACTGCATTTTGTCAGATATAAAATGAACTTGTTGTTCACTAGTGAAAACATGACACATATATTATTTACAGGTTAACTCTTCCACACAGAAATTGATGCCCTTTTTTAGAAAAATGTGATATATTTTATTTAATGACTGAAAGCAGTATTCCCCCTTTAAGAAATCTAGTATTTTTTTATTTGATTTAGGACATTTCCTTTAAATAACCATAGAATGGATTATTTAGTAATTTGGGAGCTATTTTTATGCTAAACTGTACTGCTTATAAAAATCTGTTAATGTATTTCTGAGAATTTAAGGATTGCAAAGTGTCTTAAGCAGCAGAAAAATATTTTTAGTGCTTGTGTACACTTCATGACAACTCACCTGTCATTTTATTTCTGTATGAATGCATTATATAGTGGTGCTTTAAATCTGGCATTATTTTTTTTTGTTTTATGTATGCTTTTACACAAAATGGGACTGTGTGGGACTATGTGTGCGCTTCTTGTGAACATTTGTTTGACAACTTAACTTCTGACTAACTGATCCAGGTACTGCTTAATGGAATTCAGACCTCTTCCTTGGCTATAGCATGAATGCTTATTCCAGTCTTACTGGCTCTACTCTTGCTATATCTAAAAAGAAAAACAACTGCAACATAATAAAGAGACCTTTCCACCATAGGGGACTCAAACTGTGCATCAACAGTTAACAAATGAACCTATAGTGGCCAGTCTGTGTTCCTCACACCAATCACTTGCTTCTCCAAGTTCTACTGGTGGAGTCTTTTCAGCTACTGTGGACTTGGTGTCAGCAATTTCCTCTTTGGCTGTTGCAGTGTTCAGTGCTGGCATAGGAGATCTATCTCCTTTGCGTCTAGGTGACACTATGGGGATGCTTCTCAGGGTAACCAGGGAAATCTATTTTCATGGCTGAACTGCCATTTCCAAGTTATTCTCATTTAAAAGAATTACCTGCAAGGAAAAAAAATAGAAAGTTAGACATTGTTCATCTGAAAACACAGTGTCCATTTGAAAAGATGATTTTCTTACCTTAGCCAGGCAATTATTACAGCTTGTTAATACTGGTGCAATATCACTAAATAAATTCCTGAGAGAAAATTTGTCAGAGGATTGAGACAGAGACAGAACTCTGATTTTGATGAAATGTGGTCCTTTCAACCTCCTTTGGAGGATTTTTTTTCTTAGAATGTTTCCAGGATTAATGTGATATTTTTGTAGAAATAGTTATATGTTCCTCCTGAATTGAAGAGATATCATACATAACAAGTGAATATGCCACATTCTATACTCATCCCTCCCATTTTGCCAACATTGGAGGATGTGTTTAATGGTGCCTGTAATAATTCTGCCTATCAGCCTTCAGTCCCTAAAAAAGAAGCTAGACTATATAAAGTACTTCAAACCAACACATTTTTTCCATGTTAGATGATTAACAGCTGCTATATCTACATGCTCACCAAGTGGAAACAGACTGTCAGTTAATACCAACCTTGGCTCTGTGGACAAAGAAGGCAAGTATTTTCAGTCTTTTCAGTCTGTCTATCTCCTCCCTCTGCAATCAGTCAGCAAGGGGATGTGCATCAGCAGTGAAATATTGTTGCAAACCCTGGTTAAAACTGACTGACTTCAAAGCCCAGTAGTGCCCTATCAGACACCTGAGCAACTGTGCCCACTGGGCTGTAACAGCCCTGCCAGCAACACATTACTTATCAAAATCATATGGTTTCTTAAAATTACTTTATACCTGCATATTACCTCCATCATACGTTTCCTGCAGATCACTGAACTGCACTCCCTGCACAGTCCCCCCCCCCCGCTTCTCGTTCCGGCTTGCATTTCTCACTCATCTCATCCATTCCTACTGCTCTTTTGAGTATCAAGCTGCTGACCTAAGACAACTTTCATCAATAATGGCTTTTAACTTTAGAGGCTTTCCTGTACACATCTCTTCTCTTTTCTCCAGCTTCCTCTAACCTCTTCTCTGCAACCCCTTGATTCTTATTCTCTTGGCTGCTATAATATTATTTAAAGTGTCTCTACTTTAAAGTAATTGTTTTTCTTGTAGATATCTGAGTCATGGCTGATCATGCTCTAATTGCCCTCGCTACTCTCTGGCTTACTCTGCTCTGCTCCCCTACCCTACCCCCATTCTCACCCACCCCTGCATCACTTAACTTTATAGCTAACCATCTGTACCTGTGCACCCGAACTTCCTGTAAACCTCATTCAATCAGATCCTACCCCTCCTAATCTACCCCCTCTCTTCACTCTACACACTATACTTCATGCCACCCACCCATACTGACTACTTCCATTCCCTCTCCGTCTTATTAATCTTACTTATCTTCCCTCATTCACACTCCTACCACCCTTCTATTTATTCCTTCTCCCCAATATGTTGCACCTTCTCTTCTCACCTTTATTTCTTCCACTCCTATCTAACCTCACCTCTTATCACACTCAGCTTAACCTGCATCTAATACTCATACCTCCAATCACTACACTATTAACACCAATAGCTGCTACGCCTCTCCCATGTCACACACACTCTTCTCCAGCACTGAATTAATTCTCCCCAAAATCACATTGCCTCCAAAGGTCTCTCCACATTGCAAAAGCAAGCAAAAATGTCTCTCACCCTACCCGGTTATATCATTTCTCATTCACCCTTGCAACATCCTTCAACTCTCTAGTGACATTAACCCCAACCCTGGCCCACACATTAAACCCTCAACTCCCACTAATACTTCACAAACACTCCTGCAGGCACCTAACCCTAGTCTCAGCATATCTCCTTTTACTCTATTAACATCCACAGCATTCTTAACAAGGTAACTGAATTCCACTCTTGGATAGTCCAATATTCCTCCAACATAATTAGTGTCTCTGAAACATGGCTTAAACCACACAACACTAACAATGAATTTCTCTTCCCAGTTTACAACATCTTACGCCTTGATAGAACACATAAAAAAGGTGTAGACATTACCATTATGTACTCAGTCCTCCTAACCATATCCCCCCTAAGCAACCCTCCCCTGTCGTCTTACTCAGCTGAATTTACTGTTGCTAATTGCAAACTTAACCATAAATCTCTAACTATAGTCACCATGTACATACCCCTGGTGATAACATACCCTTGTTAGATCATATTCTTTACTGGATGTCTGACAATACACCTAATGAAACTATAATGTTAGGCGATGTAAACATCAGTTGGCATCTCCTCATCTCTAACTCCTCTACCACCAGTGTACACAAATATATCTACACCCAATTCTTCTCCTACTTTTCTTCACAAACCCACAAATACCAGTTCTGTCCTTTACTGGATTCTTGTCTTTCATCCTACCCTCTATCACCACCTATAGTACCTACCAGACTCAGTTAGTGACCACCCCCAATACATGTCCAGTGATTCTCCCCCCACCTCTCTAGACCTCATAAATTTAAGGAATGCCAAAAGCTAACCAACTTCAACTCAGATATATTCAATAATTGTCTCTCCACAACTGATTGGTCATTCTTTTCATACCTCCCTCTTGATGAAGCTGTTCATTAATTCAACTCCATCTTCTTAAACACACCGAACACCCTTGCCCCTCCCAGAACTGTCAGAGTCAAATCAGGGTGCTCTCCTTGGCTCAACAACTCTACCCGGTCTCTTAACCATAAATTCTGCTTGGAAACTCTGGACTAAAACAAAATCTCTCACACATTACAAGAAATATTGGAAACTCCATAATCTGACCCAAAACACATAAACAATGATAAACAGAACTTCTACCACACACCCCAAACTACAGAACCTAGAAACCCCCCCAAAATTCTGGAAAACAGTCAACCAAATTCTCCACCCCAGGAATCCCTCAACTCTCAACCCCTGCTCTAATAATAGACCCCAAGAAACAGCATCCATTTTCATTTCATACTTCATTTAAACCATCAGCAAACTTATGTAGACTTCCAAACCCTCACCTCCCATGGCCCTCTACTACAAAACTGCCCAATCTCACTAAATCCTTTTCAACCAGTTACATTAAAAATCTTCTTCTCAAACTTATACCGTGCTCCCCATTAGCTGATAACCTAGCATTTCTCTTCCTAAAGGTTGCTGCTAACTCCATAGCATACCCTGTCTCCATCCTCATAAACCACTCAGTCAGTGAATCCACTGTCCCTACTGTTTGGAAAGAAATCCCATACCATATCAATCCACAAAGGTGGAAATTCTGTAGAGCTCTCTAATTACCAACCAATTGCCATACTCCCCCCTAAAGTCCTTGAGCACTGTGTTTATAAACAAATGATAGCTTATCTCACTCAAGAAAACCTGATCACCCCTACCCAACATGGCTTCCACCCCCACCACAGCACCACTACTGCACTTATTTCCTTTACTAACCCCATGTCCCTAGCCAGAAACAGTAATAAACTAGTGTTATGCCTCTTCTTAGATCTCTCCAAATCCGTTGACACTGTCTCTCCATCTTCCTCTCCAGACTTGCTCAACACAACCTCTCCGCAGCAGCTATCTCCTGGTTTAACAGCTACCTCACAGACAGCAATATGTCAAGTGGCTGTCTGCTCTATCCCCCTTTCTCCATATCAGAATGGGCATCCCACAAGGCTCAATTCTAGACCCACTTCTCTTTAACTTGTTTATCAACCAACTTCACACATCCTGTCCTCAGACATCCAGATGACTCCACAATCATCTCGATTGCTAACAACCCTCTGACTTGCTCATCCTAACACAAACATCTCTCAACCTCACAGAAACATGGCTTACTAACAACAAACTGATACTTAACCCTAAAAAAAACAAACTTCTTCTGTTCCTCCCTAAATCCCTCTACAATTTTAAATCCTCATTCGCCATCTCTTCCATTAAACACATTACTATCACACCTGAAACCCACACTAAGCTCCTTGGAGCAATCATAGATAATCATCTTAAATTTGACCTGCAAAATTTGACCTTCATGTATATCACTGTATTAAGAATACCCATCAGATGCTCGGCCTACTGTAAAGAAACAAAAGGTTCCTCAGACCCAACTCAAGTGTCTCACTTGTCCAAGCTCATGTTCTACCTACCCTCTTCTACAGCTCACTAATCTTAACCAACTTCTACTTTCCAAACGAAAACACCTCAACAAAGTAGCTAGATTTGCAGCTAATCTACCTTCAAAATCACACCATTGTCATTTTCTTCAAACACTCAGCTGACTAGAATTTCCTAACCAACTCTTAATTATGCAACTTCTCATCATCCACTCTATCCTGAACAAGCCCTCCTCCTGCCTTAGCATCTCCTCCCTTGTCTTCCTCTACAACCCACTTTGATCCCTCAGAAGCTCAGACCAATTTCTCTTACAGATTCACAAACCTATAAAGTCTATTGAACAAGCTCTCTAAAGTTACTGTCCTGCTCTTTCATGGAACAAACTTCCCATGACCCTCAGAAATATTACCAATGTCCATGAATTCAGGAAAATTCTCAAAAATTCCTAAACAGCAACTGGGCCTGTCACTGCAATCATCCCACTTGAACCCTTTCCTTTCTCCTCTATTGCCTTCTCCTTTTCCTCACTTTCTTTCCTATTCCTCCTTTACTCTAATTATCTTATCTAAACTAACCTCCTTACTAAGTCAATGACAGTCACCTACAACTCTCAATGCTCCTTCACTTCCTAGTTCTGAAAACATGCTACCAGTATCCTGCTCACAATTAGCTTTCTATATTAAATATATCTATGCACACTATAGCTTATAATACAACTTGTAATTCTTTTCTTGCTTAATTGCATTCTGGAGCTTTTCTCCCCAAGCCTCCACTGAAAAAGGGCACTTGCTCAGTCAGATTATCCTGGCCAACAAATGCCAAATAAAGAAAAATAAATAAATAATCAAACAGATTTAGTAAGGTGTACATGTAGAAGTTCATTCTCTTTTGCAAAGACAGCTCGAGAGAATATTCCACTATATTTCCTTCAGACAATAGCTCCTTTCTAACTCCTATTGTTTCTAATCTTTCTAAAGTACCCAAACATGCTTTTAAGACAGTGTAGGATTGTGTGGATACTGTTTCTCAGACCACTGCTACTGCTACAGGTTTGAGGAGATATGCCAAGGTATGTAGCCAAAAGTTTGCTGATAAAGTAAAATCTGCAATTTTGAATTCAGCTTTAGATAGGGGGATTTTCTTTGGCCCATCTGCTGCTCAGGTCCTCAAACAATTTGATAAAGATGGAAATTAATTCAGAAAGTGATTTTTTCAAGCTCTCATTTACAAATCTCTCAAATCCTTTTTACTTTACTTACCAATCTGGGATTTCAGACAAATATGTAAATGTCTTCCTTGACTCCATCACACAGGATTGTGTTTCTGGGCTGCCTTCTAGAAACTTCAAAATGGTTTTCTTACATAGGTCAACGTGAATTTTTATCTGTAAACTTTTCAGAACTTCTTCAATTGGTCTTTGACTTTTGCAAAAGAATTTCTTAGGATTGCTGGGTTCATGGCTTCCATAATTCTCATGATAAATCTAGCCAGATTACACACAAGGGAAAATTCAATGGCTTGTAAGAAACACATGAACCCTGCATCTTCATCCTCTGGAATATCAGATTCCAGTTTTGGGTTTTGTGAAAAAGCAGCTGCACTGGTGGATTCAGGAAATGGCTCTAAATCCATTTCATATCAGATCCCAAGTTAATCTGTAATTACAGCTGCCTCAGATTATGCTTGGGAAGCAGTTTCTATGGGGTGCAAGGCCTGTGGAATGCCTCAAACTGACCAAAGTACATACATAGAAAAGAGATGCTGTTTGTGATTTAAACTGTAACATTTCTTCATCATCTGTGGTACTCCAGACCACTTCAGGTAATTATAGACAAGACCACAGTGAGTCATGTGGTACATAAATAAACAATAAGGCACCAGACTAGCTGTGATGGCATGGGAGGTAGCCCTATAGCATTTCTTAACCCTTCAAGTTTTTTGTATTGTGTCAGAGCAAAATATGTAGTCAGACAAGCTGAGCAGAAGCAAGACCAGGACAGACATTCACAAATGGAAATTAAATGAGAGGGTCTTCCCGGGGTTGATCCAGTTATACAGAACACCTCAAATAGATATGTTTGCCCCCTTTTAAAAAAGACAACTGAAGACAACTGAGCAAATTCTGGCTAGGGCTCCTACAAGCAAGACTGGAAAAGAAGATGCATTTTCATTCCATGGGTCAGAAATGTTTCTTTATGACTTTCCACCCTTAATGGTGATATCTAGAGTATTTCTGAAGATTCAGAAGTCTCTCCACAAGTCATTACAGTGACTCAGGCCCAGGCAACATTGGCCAGTGGTAATTTCCACATGATTCCTCTCACACCGGACCTACTCACATAACGCAAGGGGAGTTTGGTGTACCCCAATCTTCAAATAACTGCTTGGATGATTCAGTATTTATTCCTTTTAGGCACCTTTTTAATGAGGATTTGCAGCAGGTATTAAAGGAGTCAACAAAAACTTGCTACAAGGAAGTCTGATATTGGCAAGAAGAAATTGATTTTCTTGTTGATACCTAGCCAAAAACCAGGGCCCCATCAGGAAATATGTACCACTGGTTCTGAGATATTTGTGTGAGTTATTTTTCTCTGGTCTGTCTTACTCCTCTATTAAGGTACGTGCTTTTGTTAAAACAGTTTCTGAAGGTGTTTTGCATTTTAGGTCTCCAAAAACAGGTATTGCTTTCCTGGGATCTTAACTTTGTGTTTGAAATATTAACTATATCTCTCTTTGAACTAGCTGATCTGATGGATTTAAGGTTCATTTCATGGAAGTCTGTACTGCTTATTGCTATGACATTTGCAAGAAGAATATTTGAGCTGCAAGCCCTCATGGGGGGGGGGTGAAACCTATATAGCCTTCCAAACAGCTATGTTCTGTTTAAGAACAAAGAATACAACCACATAATGCCTCCTTCCACAAGTCTGTTCTTTCCACCTTATCTGTATAAAATGAGTAAGACCTTCACTAATTTTGTCTTAAAATTCCACACTCTGCAATACTCCATCTGTGGAGCCCAGTTCAGCTCTTGTTTTGACATGGCCAACAAGATCTGAAAGGCTCCAGTAGACCATGGTAACTTTCAGAAGGGTCACCAGCCAGGAGACAGAAACAAGCAGTAGCATCAGTCTGAACACATGTGTGACATTGCCTGACTATTCCACTCTGGAAGGAGTGAGAAATAATCTTTCCCTCAACCTGAATGCATGGCTGACCATCATGCCAGAAACTATATCCATAGGCATATAATTCCCATTCAGACTCTGCTTCTACCTCCATTTTTGAAGGCTTGGAAGATTGATTTAATATGTTCTTCTCTGACAAGCTGAGTTTGAACAGAGGAACATGGCAGGGGTGTAATCTTTGCTTTTTCCCCTTTGTTATCTTCTTTATAGTTAGAGCCATTAACAATGAAAATAAATGACCCCCCCCCCCAATTCAGGAGTGTAACTGGTATGTCAATCAAAAAAGCTAGTTTCATTGCCGATTATATTATCTTGTACTTGATAAATCCAGGAAAGGATAGATAAATACAGGAAAGGATAGTATGGTGTTGTGGAACATTTTGTTACAGTTTCAAGCCTTTTAATGATATAAAAAAATAAGATAAAGCCAGACTATAGCAGTAAACGTTGTACTCATACATGAATTGGTTTAGCAGTACCCATATTTATGCAGGCATGATAACATGATGTAAGTTAGGGATTCTATTACTTCAGGTAAGGATATGTGGGAGGAGACTAAACAAAAGATAATACAAACATGAGAAAGTGGAAGTTCTTTACTTTGAATATGGATAATATGTAAGATATATGCAATTAAATTGTTTCTAGACTCTTTAGCTTTATATACAGGTCAGGTCTATTTTTAACAACCATAATTAATAAAGAGGTGAAGGAATGTATTTGTGAGTGAAAAAGGGCAAGATGTAAGCAGGCTATGTTAATTCTTTCTAGAGAACAAGGTGATTTAGGATTATCTGATTTGAAGTTATATTTTAGAGCTATGCAGTTAAGATTCATATACATAACACAAGCAGAAGATTATAAGTGATGATGAAATGGGGGGTCATCAAGTAAGTGGAGAGAAAGATTTTGAATGCATGTCCTTAAGAAGAATAACTATAACCATATGTAATTTTATATTCGTAAAGTATCAGTCAGTAGTCTAAGAGCTAAGCCATCATAGGAATGGAGAAATGAAATTTTACCAGTATAGATGACTGCAACTAGGGTTACAGAAAGATGGCAAGAGGGAGCCATAATTTACTGGAGAAAATTAGCAAGGGTGCCAGTATTTTGGGAATAAATGACTAGAGAGAGAAAGGTAATATTGTGAGATGAGGCTAAGCAGAATTTTGTACTACCAGTTAGAGACTACATTCCCTATTAGGGATCAATAAAACATACTACATGAACTACAGAGTGAACTGGCACCTCACCTGTGTGCCCTTTCAAATCACAGCCTCATGTCAGGCTTTGTCCCTACTGAATGGCACACTGCTAAAGTCCTTCTTCTCCACAAAGGAGAAGCAACTACAGACCCTGGGAACTATCGCCCCATTAACCTGACAAGTCCGATATGCAAAGCTATACAACAAATCAGCACGGACCTAATAAACAAGGATATAGGGAATCTCCAAACTCTGGATTCCACATACTTTGGTTTTGTGAAGGGTAGATCAGGCCTGGTCAAACTGGTCGACTTCTTTGAGTCAGTCACCAGAGCTGTGGATAAAGGCAAGGTGGTTCATACAGCCTACCTTGACCTGGCCAAGGCCTTTGATACCATTCCCCAACTCAGGAATCATAGTAAAAACTCACTAAGCTAGGAATCAAACCTCATATCACTAGGTGGGTTGCAAATTGGCTCACAGGTAAAACCCACAGAGTGAAAGTACCTGACTCCAAATCAGACTACTGACCATTCATGAGTGGAGTCCCACAGGGTTCGGTCCTGGGTCCTCTCCTGTTTTGTATCTACTTCTCTGATGTCCAGGCCAACATGAACAGACTCTGGCTGACAAAGTTCACAGACAATTGCAAGTTGGGAGCTATTATTAACTCCTCCAAGTGATGTTGACATCATACAGAAAGGCCTCACTGAGACCAGTGACTGGTGTCAAAACCATGGCCTTAAGCTCAATGTCAAAAAAATGTGTCATCATCCCCTTTGGGAAAAACCCAGTTCCCATGAATTACCCCATCGATGGTAGTCCACTGAACACAGAAGTCATTACAAGAGATCTGGGAATACAGGTTGACAGCAACCACTCTTTTGACTACCATATTGCCACTGTGGTCAGAAAGTCATTCTATATGGCACATCACATTACTAAGGGTTTTGCATCCAAGAAGAAAGAGGTCATTGTCTCCCTCTACTCTTCCCTAATTAGGCCAGTCATCGAGTACAATGACCCATTTGGCATGTACCTCACTAGACACCTGCAACAACTGGAGAGTCTGCAAAAGTACCTCACAAAGAGGATCATAGGCCTTAAACACTTGTCCTATATGGACAGACTTAAAAAACTCCAACTATTCCCTGTCTCATATCGCCTACTTAGAGGCGATATCTGCTTGACTTACAAAGCCATGTTTGACCCAGCTCTGTTAGAAATGCTACATCTAAAGAAATCCCAATCTCTCCTCCCTACATGTTCCAGAGACCTCAACCTTATTACCACAATCAACAAAACAAACTGGAGGGACAGGTTCATAACCCAAAAACTGCCCATGCTATGGAATAGACTTCCCATACATGTCAAACAGAGCACCTCACTGACCCTCTTCAAGAGAAATCTTGATGAGTGGATGGGAATTAGAAAATTCACCCCGTGGATCACTCCAGTGGCTCTATTCGACAGAGGCACTGGGATCTAAGGTTGGATGGCATGATGCCAGTGTAATCCTATGGGCTAGGCTTGTAAAGGCTCCAGGGCAATTAGCCCAGTACACACCTATGAACCTAAAATAGACAAAGAGAAAGGGACGGGGTATTGTTAAATGAACAACCATCTCTGTTAGTCTTTTTAGTATAGAACAAAAGTTGATGTTAAAAAATGGATAAGTAGTAGGGCGCACAAAATATTCGTTAACTATAAGAATCAATCAGAGAAAGTTAGAAAAGATTGGAAGGGCATTATATAAAGAAAAAAACTGGGAGGGCATCTGTACACCTCCAAAGTATGCAACAAAGTAAGGAAGGTTTAGGAATTTTGCTTAGAAGTGATTGTACAGGTATTTTAAACTCCAGACTTCATACAGATTTTCCTCAGACAGAGTGCAAATGTTGCATGTGTATTTGAAGAGAGAGGGGTGTTTGGGATTATGTTTTTGGAGAATGCAATACGCTGGCCAGTTTTAAAATGTCTTTACAGAGTATTGTGTCAGAAATGTTGGGGTAGCAAATAATTGCAGCTATGGAATGATTCTTCTGAGCTGGGATATGTGATTTGAATTGCTGAGGCATAAATAATATGGCTGCACTAGATTTAATGCTACTGGCTGCAAAAATACAATTACTAGAAAATGGAAACAAAAATCCAAACCAATTGTAATTGAAGTACTGAATATTGTAAATGAGATAAAAGAAGTGGAAGTGGAATCTTTTGAAAAAGGAAGGATGAAATGACATGGAAATAGATGGAATTTTTGAGAACAATACATTCAGACTGGTATTCAGAAGAGTAGTGAAATTAAAGAGACGGTCGAAACTGAGCAATTTGTGTAATGTTGGAGTGAATGAAATTTGTTAAAGTGTATATTGCATGAAAAAAAATAAAAAAATAGTGTTTTTTTTTCTATTTCTGAATGTGTACTATGTCACTTTTTAATGTCCTGTTTAATAAATATATTTAAAAAAAACAAGATAGTGCTAAACTTTGCAAAATATTAAGCCATTCCTCAAAATGTTTGTAAGTCTGACTTTGATTCAGGGTTCCTCCATTTGTACCACAGGCTGTATTATATGCTCTAGTAGCACATGCACCACATACTTTATACTTTATAGATTTCACAGCAGTTAGGCACGTCTTTAGATTCATTTTTACATTATTACATCTCACCAACAATTTTGCCAGTCTAAGGTTGTACTCAAACTGTGTATTACTCTTTACCAGTATATTGCTTGCTATATTCACTATCATTTCCAGACATTTCACAATAGTTGTAATAATTCTTTAAAAGATCTCTGAGACCAATAAGATCCCAAACAGCATGCATATGAAATGAAATTATTTGAAGGCATGTTAAATGTACACAAGCTTTGAACTTTCTTCATTCAACTTTATTTGCCAGAAATTATAGCTGGCATCCACTACTCAAAAGTATTTGACTATCAGCATGATCACTGTGTTCCCCCTTAATAGTCTTATTCAGGTCAATATATAACTTTCCTTAGTATTATTATCCTATTAACCCAGTCTGTCAGTCCAGTTTGTCTAATAGCGACCCTAGTTCTTCCAGGTGTTTGATATCCTGCTCACTTCCTTGCTTCACTACCACTGACATACATCTTGAGACAGGCACTATTGAGGAGGATCTCAGGATTCAGTTTAATGGTGCACTCCCCTGGCAGACCACCACCTGAAAATAAATTATTGTATTTCTCCACTAGGCCTTTCTTTTGTTTTGCTATTGCATTGTTTCTGGCCATTGCACAGCTTAATTTCTACAATGCAGTCTTACTTGCCTTGGTACCACATATACATTCAGTTTCATTTTTACATATTTTTTTAACATCACAAAAAAAAATTTAATTTGAATACATTGAAAAAGTTTTACCATCTCCAGCTTTTCACATGTAAACCTTCCCATATATTAGCCTGCTGTAGTGCTGCAGCATAAACCAACAATTTGTCACTTATGGATGAATCTGTGAGCTGAACACAACCATAGAGTTTTTCATTTTATCGTCTGAAAACAGCTCTCATTCAAAATATTACATTCTGCTCCAATATTCAATTTAAATTCAGTACTCTTACCAGTAATTAACAATGTTTCTGACTAGTGGTTTATTTTATGTATGTTCATTTTATTTTATTTTGTTTCATTTTATTTAATCTATTCTATTTATTTATTCTATTTATTTTTACTTTAGTTTGCCAGGTTTATCTTACTGGGTTTAGTAAAAAAAAAACGTTTCAGCTGAGGCCCAAGGAAAAAAAATATCCATCATATTATAAACATTTCTAAATAAAAATAATATACATGAACAGGCATTAAATAAGATACATTAACAATTGCATATGTATTTACTAATTAGATTACATTCATATGAAGTAAAGGAAACTACTACAGTGCATGAGATACCTAAGCATTCAGTAGACATTGAACACTGAGAATTTGAGGAAGTGCATTAATGGGATTGTCAAATGGATAAATGATCTTGTGATTAGTGATTGAAAATTGAGAGAAACGGAAGTGAGGTAAAGACCACAGTAGCACACAAAAAGTCAATATTGTAGCAAAGTTGTGGGGTATTAAACAAATTCAAAGACAATTATGTATAGCTATTATAAGGTTTATATTAAAAGTATAGAGACAGTGTGTCACACAGCTATATAAATGGCTGGGAAATACTAACAAAACTATTCAGTTATTGATGAAGACTGGTTGTGGGGCATAGGGTTCTGAGTAAAAAGAAGTGGTTTAATGATATTGCAAGTTGAAGATTACAGTGGCATTTATCTTGTAGATGTCAAAGAGCAGGTCCATTGATCTGATGGGTGAAGTTTTAGTTCTGTTTATAATGAGTTTGCATTCTGAATAGATTACAGTGGTAGCGGGATATGATCCATATTTTAGCTATAGTATTCAAGTATAGAGAGTCAACTGTAGCATTAGATGATTTGGTCATAGTCATTAGTAATTTTTCTGTAGAGCATAAAATTCTATTGAGGAGTAATGTTATATTAAGTTGTTTAGGGCTGGGCAAATTTTGGCTTATAGAAAAGTCTGCATATTGTGGATAGCTGAGGAAAAAGCTGGGTGATGTGGTAGTTCTAAATTCTCTGAATATTGTATTTATTTATATATTTATTTGATTGTTTGTTTGTATTTGTTTACCAGGTTAGAGGACTGATTAAGATAATAAACAGTTGTATGCTCAGCCAGGGTTATATAATACAACAGTTAAAAAGAAATATTTACACACTGTACCAGAGGAATACGTGAGAACAGGATGCAATATAATGTAAAAAACAAAAAAGCTATAACAATACAACAAATGCCATACAAGAATGCTTATAGTAAAACTATGAACATATTTACAGGTAGTGAAGATCAAACAATAGAAATCAGCAGAGAAATTGCAGCTAGTAAAGAGATTGGATAGATTGAGTACGGTAGTTGGTAGTGAAGGGGTGATGTAATGAGATCACTGTAATTAAGGTGCAAGAAAGAAAGCAGTATGCTATTCATGTGTATTTGCCCTGCTGTTAAGGATAATTCTTTCCTTATGCAGCATGCATCTATTATAGGTTCATAGGTTCATAGGTTCATACTAGGCTATTTGCCCAAGGGCATTTATAAGCCTAGCCCATAGTTATGTGGCTTTCGCCACCCCTTTAGTTTGAATAAAAACTATGCCTATTATTTTGCTGTGCCTCTGTCAAGCAGTGACACTGAAGTAATCCCTGGGGTATATCTGTGATCTCCCATCCATTGGTCAAGATTCCTCTTGAACAAGGCCAGCCAGGTGCTCTGCCTCACATGTACCGGGATTTTGTTCCACAGCATAGGGAGTCTCTGGGTGATGAATCTGTCCCTCCGGCACGTTCTATTTATAACCGTGTCAAGGTTTAAGTCTCCCGTCCTTGTGGTTCTGAGGGATCTAGATTTTTTGAGGTGAAGCATATTCATCAAATCTGGGTTTGACATGGCCTTATATGTCAGGCACAGGTCACCTCTGAGCAAGCGGTATGAGACTGAATAGAGCTGGAGTTCTTTCAGTCGGGTAGCATAAGACATATTTTTGAGACCCTTTATCCTTTTGGTGAGGAACTTTTGGGGCCTTTCAAGCTGCAGCAGGTGTCGGGTCAAATACATTCCGAACGGGGCATTGTACTCAATCATAGGTCTAATGAGTGATGAGTACAGGGGGACGATGACCTCCCTTGATCTAGATATGAATCCCTTCATGATCAGGTGGGCAATATAGAAGGTTTTCCTAACTACTTTAGCAACATGAGTGTCAAACGAAAGGCTACTGTCAACTTGGGTCCCCAGATCCCTGATGACTTCTTCTGTGCTCAGTGGATTGCCACCTATATGGTAGCTAGGGGTAACCTTGTTTTTCCCGAAGGGTATGACTATGCATTTCTTGGCATTTAACTTTAGGCCATGGCTCTGGCACCAGTTATCCGTTTCTGTGAGGCCCTTCTGAAGGATATCTGTGTCAGATGTGTTTTCGACTATGGCGCCCAGTTTGCAGTCATCTGCAAACTTTGTCAGCCATAGCCCTCCTGTGTTTGCTTGTACTTCAGAAAAGTATATGCCGAACAAGAGTGGACCCAGGACTGAGCCCTGTGGAACACCACTTGTGACAGGCTTTGAGTCTGACATGGCTCCAGCAACTCTGACCCTGTGGGTTCTGTCACTTAGCCAGTTTGCAAACCATCTTGTGATGTATGGGTTTACATTCAAGATGATGAGTTTTTCGATGATGCCTGAGTGGGGTATTGTGTCGAAGGCCTTTGCCAGGTCGAGGTAGGCTGTATGGACTGCCTTTCCCTCATCAATGGCCTTGGTGACTGTCTCGAAAAAGTCAACCAAGTTTAAGAGGCAGGATCTGCCTTTGACAAAGCCAAACTGGGTTGGATCCAAAGTCTGCAAGTTCCCTATGTCTTTACTTATGAGTTCCATTATGATCCTCTCCATGACTTTGCAGATAAGGCTTGTCAAGCTAATGGGGCGGTAATTTCCAGGGTCGGTGGAGGCACCGCCCTTATGAAGTGGGACCACAGTCTATCAAACAGTTCTTCAGATACTGAACTTGCACTATCTTCATAACAGGTAATTTCAGCATTTTCATCACCTACCTGACAAACATTACATGCACTATCAAAATGACCAACATTTCTACAGATTCCATAGGTGCCCTAGGAAGATGAACAATCTCAGCCTTCATGACTATATTAACTCATCACTCGCAGACACACACAGCAGTTGTACTTTGGTTGCCATTTTACCTGTTTTAATTTTAACTGTGCCATCACAGCATGGATGTCTTCTGTGACCTTATTTTCATGTTCAGCCAGATTCCCAGTTGTACAGAAAAGCGAAAAAAAGTAATCGCAAAAGGTCTAGCATAACAAATGTGTCACTTGCAGCTAATTTTGTGAAGATGATTTGGTGTATTTTAGAGATACCACTGAGGTGGGCCTAACTGGATTCCAAGTGCCATTGTAGAAAGTACTTGTCCTGTTTCATATCAAGTACAAGTAACCAATATACTGTTCTTTTGTTTAGAAAGAAGGTAGTTCAGTTGAGTTCTAGACCCTTTATGACCTCAGATACTGTGCTAAGCGTTCTTGAAATAGAAACTGTATCTAGTCATGTGATATGAACATAATAAAGATAAATGGTAAAAGTTATTTGTAATGCTGACCTGTTTTTTGACCCAATGCAAAAGATTGTTACACATTTACACAAGTCTGAAGTTCGTAATTATAATATTTTCTTGCCAGATCTGAGAAGATCCCAAGTCAGCAAATCTTCCAGTCATTTGACTTCTTGATTATTAACACAACAGAATTACTAAATGTTGCTAAAATTAAAAGTACAAGTTACCCATAGTAACTTAAGAAAAATACAGTTTTGCTGTGGGTTGGGGGTGGTGGTGGAGGACGTAATTTCTTTAGTTCCATAGAAGCTTTCCAAATACGTATTCTATATAGGACTGCACATCTATACAAATTTTAGTCTTGTCTTAGCTGATCAGCAGTAAATTGTCTCATAAAGGCAATGTTTTTCTTTGGTGTATTCTATCTTCTTCTTCATAATAGTACAAAATATTTCTGAGAATCTTTGTTGTATAGAATGTGTCTTGTGTGTACCACTTGCATTTCTGTCCAAGGAGATCCTGTGAGTAACGTACAGTTTTGCAGGAATCTATTTTCCTGGATTCCTACACTTATATATGAAATGTGTCACATGACTCAGAAAAATGTTTAACATCCAATATGATCACTTGCTCCTGAAACAGCCTCTCTTGGATCAGCTTGCATAGCTATTTATTATAGCAATAACCCACGCCTGGGTGTGGGTAATGCTGGATTTACCCAGGGTTGGCGTGGTTTGGACATGAGGGCGAAGCCCGAGGGACCAAACAAAGTCAACCGTGGGTAAATCCAGCATTACCCACACCCAGAAGTGGGTTATTGCTATTATACAATGACATTATTTAAGAAAAAAAATAATTAATTTTCTTAAATGATGGCATTGTATAATGCCTCCTTGCTGCCCTTCCGCAGCTGTCCGGTATTCTGTGGCAGTTCTGATGTACTACGCATGCGTATGCCTACATAGTACATCAGAGCTGTGGGCAAAAGCAACGGAGAAAGCAAGATCTCCATTGCTTTTTATTGTTTCGCTATGTTAAATGGGTTTAACATAGTGAGACAGCTTTAAAATAAGCAACGGAGAATCTCCGTTGCTTATTTTAAAGCTGTCTCGCTATATTAAACCCAATTAACATAGCGAGACAGTTTTGAAAAAAGCAACAGAGAAAGCAAGATCTCTGTTGCTTTTTACAAACTGTTTTGCTATGTTAAATGGGTTTAACATAGCGAGACAGCTTTAAAATAAGCAACTGAGATCTCCGTTGCTTATTTTAAAGCTATCTCGCTATGTTAAACCTATCTAACATAGTGAGACAGGTTTTAAAAGAAAAGCAACGGAGAAAGCAAGATCTCTGTTGCTTTTTACACACTGTGTTGCTATGATAAAGGAGTTTAACATAGCGAGGCAGCTTTCAAAAAAGCAACGGAGATCTCTGTTGCTTTTTTTTAAACCTGTCTCGCTATGTTAAACTCCTTTAACATAGCGAGACACTGTTTTAAAAAAAGACTTATACTAATGGAAAAAGTCCGGGTGACTGGACCTTTTTCCATTAGTCTAAGTCGATTTACAACGTGCACGCTGACCAATCAGCGTGCACGTTTTGGAATATTAATGGGGGGGGGGGTCATGGTATAAAAGATAATAAATAATTGATGACGACTTTTAGAATGGTAGAAGTTACTAGGAAAGTTTAAAAAGATGTGACTGAAATATGTAGACATTCTTTCTAGGAAGAGGAAGATGAATAAAGTAATGAAATGAGATACAATAAGCATTTTTCTACCCTGCAAAACAAGATGAGACTTGGAGCAATTATCTTGAACTGTGAAGCCATAAATATATAAAACATGTTTAAACTTAAACAAGACTTCTTGCTATGCTCTTGCACAAGTCACTTTTTAAATTAAGGACCAGATGAAACATTCAGTGTATGAAATGAATTATCACCATTACATATTTCATAAAACGTTAAGCATGTACATTTTTATCAGGTGTTTTGCATAACCTTATACTTGTTTCTAATGTTTTGTTTGAAATATTTCAGATCAGCTTCCCAGGTGTTCTAATATCAGTGTTGATGGAGTTGTGCTACCATGGTTTTCTACCTTTATTGGGAAGTTTGTTCAGTACAGTAGTTCAGATGATATACTTTCTTTTGCCACCAGAGCACAGGTAAGAAACATATATAATAGTTTATTCAATTTATATTACATTTAAATAAAAAGTCTTTTCTATGACTCTTCCATGATTATTATTAAATATCATCTAAAACCAGTATAATAATAAATTGAAAATTTCAAGTTACAGGCCTGGACATCTTAGTCTAGTACATGTGCATGTATAGAGTTATGCTTATAATTATTTTTATTTAAGGGTTTATACTAAGTAATTATTAAGCAGATGAAACTGGACAAGGTGTAGTTTGTATTGAGATACTGGCTGTAAGACAGCAATGAGATATAAGAAGGACACTTGCATATATACATGCACACAGATGCACAGAGAGATACCAAAATCTCAATGTTTTGAGATCGGTACCTCAAAACTCGAGATTTTGGTATTTCGAAATTAAAAAGCAGACCCATATATATATATATATATATATATATATATATATATATAGATAGATAGATATATAGATACACACACACACACACACACACACACATATATTTATATATAAAATATACTATATACATATATATATATATATATATATATATATATATATATATATATATATATATATGGATTCACTTCTAAATTTCGAAATACTGAAATACCGAATTTCAGTATTTCGAAATTAGAAACCTGAACGTTCACAAACCCGACAGTTCACAATCACGCATGCCACAATCTCGAATTGTCAAAATATCGAAAAACACATTCTGGCATCTGTTTTTCATATTTTACACCTGCCACCATTTGCAAAACACCCATGAAGCATAGAATTGCTTTAAACCCGCATACACACCACCTCACACAATACACAACACACATTTCCATAACCAGTACACATGCACAGCTTATAACTGCAGTAAACGTGCTATTGCAAGCAGGAATTCCTCTGTAATGTATGACTCATGACTGGCCAGGATGTGTTCAAACTGTTGCTGACGTACCATAAGTCTACGTCGTTTAGGTGTGGGCGGACTACCAGCACTTAGCCGGCTTCTAGGTTCATCCACCCTATCCTGTTCTCTGGCCAATGTATGCATAAGCAGTCCTAAATCAGTTGCCTTTGCCCCCAACAAACACTTCAGTCTTCGGTGCCACGCTTCCACAGAGTTTTGCGTGCGTGGCAAACACAAGGTATTCAAGTCAAACACATTCCAAAAACTAATGGGGAATAGAGGCGGAAACCTAGCGACACATGCAGACCTAGTGGTAAATCTTCTTTTCCTCCCCAACACATAGCAGTCCCCAAAGTATTTTACAAGTTCCTGACCCTCTGTCGGAAACCTGCTCTTAAGTTCACTAAATGCCCTTACCACGTCATCCTCTGGTAGGAATGCCAGGGCTATCAAACACTTCACACTCAGCTGGAACCGCAGGTTAGTGTTGTAAAGTTTAGTCAGTCCCAGCTGCTGGACTTTCCGCCATATATTACGGCTAAAATGGAAAAGGCACCCCTTCGATTTCACCCCATTAAAGTTCATTGCTATGCTCCTTTTGGCGGCTATCTCAAAGTCGCACAGTACATACCTAAGATCTATTTGGAAGTCATACTCCTCTAAACTGGAAAATAGCATCCCACATGGCATTGTACGCCCGCAACGACTTCTTAGTCATGAGACAGTACAATAGCGGGATGGACTTACTGTACCCGCCACAGCGTAACAGACCGTGAATGCTATACAACTGCCTACATATCTCCCCCTTGTAGAAGAATGTCCCGTCCATCAACCAAATAGTTGCATTACTAAGATCATTCAAGTTATTGACTGTGGTGAACACCAACACAATATTTTCTCCGCTAACATCACTGCTACGCTTATATATGAAGCTGCCTGCTTTGAGTGTATACTCCTCCACATTTACATCTTGTAATGTGACACATCTATTATGGATAAGTCTGGTGCCCTTCCGTCTTACCCTCCCCACTTGTTGCAGCAAAGCCCTTCTGTTTGGGAGATGAGGTACTACATCCAGAGAAGTGCTTGCTAGCACATTCTCAACAAGTAAACAAGGTGCATCCCATGAAATGCATGCTCTCTCTTTTAAACCTGCACACATACTGTACCTGTCAGCCTCTGTTGGGTCCCCTGCATGCATGTGTGCTGTGCTTTTTAACACTTCTTCCGCATCTGCAATGGCGGTAGTTATTACCCTCCCCTTGCACTTCATAGCTCTCTTCCACTTACAGCACCAGTAATTCCTCTGCGGCGCTGTCTTTTCAAGGTGGTAAACATGCCCTTCTATTATAAGGACATCCTTTCCCTTCTGTGATTTCACCCTGGTATATCTTTCACCCACATTCCCTGGTGGAGTTATGGTGTTGGACGCCATGATATTGTCGGTACAACGTACAGCTACTTAACGATACAGGAAGCTTATATCCTTATTGGCAAGTACTGAGTGTTCGGGATTGTGATATTGCGATTGTGAACTGTCGGGTTTGTGAACGTTCGGGTTTATAATTTTGAAATACTGAAATTCGGTATTTCAGTATTTCGAAATTTAGAAGAGAACCCATATATATATATATATATAAATCTATATATATATATATATATATATATATATATATATATATATATATATATATATATATATATATATATATATATATATATATATATGTGAGTCTACTGCTTTTGGTCGAATTACATTTGGTCGAAAATGATTTCAGGCAGCTCACTTCACCAAAAATACATTCCACTGAAAACCCATGTGGTCGAATTCCATTTAATCGAAAATGGAATATAGCCCCAGCCCCACTGCCTTGCGACCCTGGAGTGAGAATATAAAGTAAGGGGGGGTGTGGGGGGCTAGGCCCCCCACATAACTGCAGTGTATGCACTATTATATACATGTGTGTCCATTACAAATACATTGAAACATATGATGTCAGTAAAAACTAGATGCAAAATCTGCCCACCACACTCTCCCTAACTTTATATTCTCACTCCAGGGTCGAACTGCAGTGAGGCAGGGGCTATATTCCATTTCCAACCAAATGGAATTTGACCAAATGAGCTTTCAATCAAATGAGCTTTCAGTGAAGAGGGCTGCCTGAAATCATTTTTGACTAAATGTAATTCAACCAAAAGCAGTAGACCCATATATATATATATATATATATATATATATATATATATATATATATAGATATATATATATATATATATATGTGTGTGTGTGTGTAGATACACACACACACACACACACACACACACACACACACACACACACATCCATCCATACTTGTCCATGTTGGTGTGAATGACCTGAGCCGTACCTCCCTGGACTACATGAAAAGAGATATGGAAGAGCTCTCTGATCACGTAGCTCAGACCGGTATGACCCTGACCCTGAGTGGCACCCTGCCCTCACTAAAAATAATACCATAATACCATGGTATAAAGAAAAAAATTATCAATTTCAACAACTGGCTAAGTTTCTGGTGTCATTCAAAGGGGATCCAGTGTCTGTCTGCTTGAGATGACATGCTCGACAAGCCACGCTGCTTTGATAGAGATGGCTTGCACCTGTCACACTTAGGCTTTTGAATACTGGCCAAGGCTCTTGCCACCCCTATAGTGCCTTTTTTAGGCAAGGCTCAAAAGACAAACCCACTGCTGTAAATAGCACAAGTAACAAAAATCTGAGGGTAATACTACTCAATGCCAGAAGTCTAAACCTCAAAATGCACGCACTCGAGGCACTCCTCAGTATGGAGAAAATCGATATATGTGCAGTAACAGAAACCTGGTTTAAGGCTCCATAGAGCACCCCAGTACTACCAGGCTACAATTCATACCATACATTTTGACCACAGAACCCGGAATGAAATACAAAAGGTGGGGGAGTATCCATATTCATCAAGTATACCCACACCTCCCGGTTAGTGGCACAGCACGATGCTTCAGAGATTATCCGTGCGCAACTAACAATGGGCAAAACTGCAATTCAAATTGTAG